>NC_064888.1:39354206-39529206 GCF_929443795.1 Astur gentilis | reverse complement strand
TGGGTAAATATCCTATGTTTCTCATTTTTCAATTCATGTCAGCTATCACCAGGTCACTGTTGATGTCCAAAGTATTCAAACAGAACTGTTAAGGAGCCCATCTGCAAAATCCTTCTGACACCCTGCCACCAAGAGGAACCTAGAGCTGTGCGAGAGGCATCCAGGCAAGCTTTCTGTACAATATGGAAATGTTTACGAGACTGGGATCTATGAAAACCACCTGCAGAACAGGAAGATATATTAGCCAGCAAGTAAGACACACAAAGGCTCATTCCTTATCCATCCCATAGTTTTAAGTTCCTTTCCATATTCAGGGTGCACATCCATGAGCTCCGTCCTGAAGTTAGACACCTGAGCAAGATGCTGCCCACAAGGCATGAGAGAAAAGAAGTAGTTATTGGGCAACCTGTCTGCAAGGCCCTGATTCAGACACGTCCTCTTGCTAAAGCAACTTGAACTCCTGCTCCACTTCCAAGATGTTGCCCTCAATGTCAACATTTGCATTTAAGTCCTCCTAAATAGCTCTGTCAGTGGATAAAGAAGATTTCCCTGTTATTCAGGGAGATACAGACTGGTGTCTTCTCAGCAATGAGATGGCTTTTCACATGAATTGAAGTGAATATGTCACTATCATCACCATTAAAATCATTTGTTGTTCCCAACGTTTGTACAAAACTTCTTGCATAAGGCGTGCTCAGATGATGCCTGAAGACTCCCATATCAATTCAGTGGGATACTACTTACTTTATTGATCTTCCCCTCCCACTGAGCGCAAAGGCAACGCCGGGCTTTTAGTGATGCTGGACGTTTAGTCCTGGGCAGTTGGGTGCCCAGAGAAAGTATGAGTTTTCAGGGTGAGACAAGTACTGAGAAACAGTTTAAGGATCCATATTTCGGAGCTGGGACTGTGAAAATTTGTGGGTTTGACATTCTCTCACACTTCTTCCGTTTGAGCCTGGAGTCTTCTAAGGCTGTTTAAAGTCTGTCCTGATGCACTGAAAAGTGGATCCCTACAACCTGAACCCCAAGAACCCCATGGTGAAGAGAGAAGTCCATCCACATGATGGATTAAATTTTTTCCTTGTTAATGAAGATATAGTCCCTTGGACAGATAATTTTCTGACAAAATGAATTGAACCATCTTTCTGTTATATTTAGCCTCTAATCCCCTCTAAATGCATTTTTGACCAATCTTCCTTTCGTTTTGTCATGCTCTACAGATTGTACCCAGAATTCAGCAACGCCACAGTAATTGAAAACTGAATAAAATTTCCCATCTAGATTTATTTGAGTTTTGTTCTGCAATACTGTTCTATTATTCTATTCATTTAACTTCTGGAAGGTAGCAAAATAACAATAAATATGGAATTGTTGCATTTAATTGAACATATAACACAAAGTTGCTGTTTCTCAAGGTATTTTGTACCCTTTGCTTCCAGCACATTTAATTATGTATGAACTCTTCAAAAAAAAAAAAAAAAAAACAACCAACAAACCCTCTCAAATAATGTGAGTCGTCTACTAGGAGAGAAGATTTAAAGATGATAAATGTTATTTAGAATCACTATGATATGATTCATATTGTGATGCGATTGGGAACAATATTAAAACCCACCAAGGCTATTATACCTAAATTTTTGTTTCAATTCATGCAATATTGCTGCTGCTTAATATGATTTCTATTTACTTCTTTCCATTGTTAGTGTTTTATTGAGGTTGTGTCGGCTTTATCAAGTTAATCTCTGCTGCAAATGGAGGTCAGCAGAGCCAAAGCACTGGCAAAAAGCCTGTCTCCATTATATTCTACTGGGTATGAATTTACTTGAAAATCCTGCCTCTAATATAAACTCTTTCTTCACCATTCTTCGATTATAATATTTCTACCTGCACGAACCCTGACAGCTTGATATTTAAAAGCTATATAAACTCTCATAATCTAATTTTATATTCTTTTTTTATAAGGAGGTACTGTACCTCATTGAAAGTAACAGTGAAAGTGTTCATCAGAAGGTTTAAAATCAAGCGATCTTGGCCATCAATAAAAGCTTGAATTTCAGGGAATTTAAGTTATAACTTAAAAACATGCACAGCTACTCTTAATGACAGTGACAGCGAGTCATTAATTTGCCTTCTTCTGGTGTCAAGGGTGAGGTAAGTAATCCTGTCATGCCCTTGCTAGAATACAATTTGGCAAAACAGGATATTGTAGAAGCTTTATAAATCTTATATCTCTATTTCTCCTTGTACTGGTCTAGGGAATAATGAAAAAAAGTGACACATAAATTTACCTACCAAATGGGGTATGCTCTCTCTCTTGAATACCCACACATAACTTCCATTAACATTAGTATAAAATATACATGCACACCAAGAGGACGGATAGCCTACCAGCCATCCAGAGGTCTAGAATAAGAGCAGAACTATATTCCCTTTAGTAGCTGCCAATCCGTCCCAGATCACAGGGATTTTTTTTTTTTCAGTTTGAGTTAAACATTGAACCTAAAACATTTGCATAAAAATAACTACAGCTAAACTGCAAAAGAATAAACTGTACCTCAGAGACAATCTTCAATATTTTTTTTGTTTGAGATTGGGTTTGCATAGTTCTAGTCGCCTTTTAAAATCGAAGAAACCCAATAAAAACCAAACAAAAACCCTCAAAGTTGTTTTTTTGGGACTCTCTGCAGTAAGTTTCTAAATATGTTATCGGACAGGTGATTGAAATCTGACAAAAACCCACAACGTTTTATAATAATGTCCTGCAGCAAAAGTATGGCACCAATAACTAAACAATACTTTATCACCTTTGCCACTCTCAACAGCTCCCATTAATACCGAGATCATAGTGTTAGGCCTTCTATTCCCCAGCTGACCACGTTAGTGACAGCCAGGGCTTAGGCAGTGACATTGAAAAATATTTGCAGTGACACAGCCACAAATCACTACGAGACAAGTTTAAAACTCAATATTCACTAAACTTGCATCAGTTCTTTTCTTGTTAGAACATCTACAACACATTTATTATAGGCTGAATTCCTCAAAGAATCAAAACACTGATGGAAAGTGATAAAAATTATTGGTTGATAAAACTAGATGCGTAGAGGGGCCTTTGTCAAGTCATTTATTCATATGAGGTTATTGTCTGAGATGGAATCAGCTAGGACACCTGATGAAGAGATGTTTTGCTAAGATTAGAGTTCGGTTATGCAAAATGCACCCGGTGAATGAGCACAAGTACCTGTAAGTCAAATTTTCTTAACGGTCTCATTATACGTGTATTGATTTTTATTTTCATCTCTCCCAGGGAACATAAGCAGACATTTGACTGCTTAGCGATTGCCACAGGACATTATCTCTTCCGTGTGGTTCAGATCCTCCGCACATCAGCTGTGTCTGTAGCTCCCTGTTTTCTGGGCATGGTGGTTGGCAGATGTCCTGGATACATGTCCATTCCCATATTTCAGCTTCAAATGTCATGCCTCTTTCTGAGAGCATGCAGGACACTATTTTTCCTGGTTTTTTTCATGGAGCTGTGTTACTAAATCACTTAAACAGGACATAGAAGCTCCTGAAGACTAGGGAAGAACATCTGCACACCACCTACTCCCACCCCTTCAGGAGAAGGGACCAAGGAGACTTGCTGTAATGGCAAAGTCACTCCATTACCACACTCTGTCCTCGTTCACTGTCGCCTGTTTCTGCCCTGTCCTTGGACTCACACGACAAAAGATGGCCATACCAGGGCATTCCCAGAGCTTCTGCTTGTCCACTTCCCTTTTTAAAACATCCCTTAGGCTAATCCCAATGGGTCAAATACCTCATAGGACACGTGGAAGGAGAAGGCTATGTAAGAGGGGAAAAAGAGAAAGATCTATCATGTTCGTAAAGATTTGATGGTGGCAGTACGACTGAAGTTTGCAGTGGGTAGGACGAGTGCCCAACTGATAGGTACCAAATCCCGCAACAACAGAAGAAAGGGATATTCTTTGAAACTAGTAGATCTGTTTAAATGAAATATGAGAGAGAGCACCAGCGGGATCAGAAAGGCATTAAGGCAAATCAATGGACAACAAAGTCATATACAGACGCTAATGGAAGTTGGTGGTGGTGTACCTTGTGACATCTCTAAGCCGATGGGTATAAAAGCAGGGTAAATAAGAGGGCAGTGGAGTGCAGATAGCAGCCCAACCTCCATACCCTCCCCGGAGGAGCCTCTCCTATTGCTGCTGTCTGACTACTGGGTAAAATGGACCACAGGTCTAATGCACCAAGGAGTCTCCCAGGTTGTTAAGGGGCAAAAGTTGTTTTTAAGGCATGCTGAACTCTGTGTTAAAATTCTGTAATTAGATTTCTTCTGACCCACACCCTACTAGAGTAGATGATTTTCCTGACTGGGAATATTTTCAGAAATGGCAACTTTTTGGAGTGCATTGAAGAGACTGCTCAAGAAGGGGAATGATTAATTCTTAATAGCAAGTTTTGCAGCATATTGAATGACACATTCTTACATTATATATTGATATATAACACACTGGTCCTATGCCATGCTGACTAGTAGTTCATTTCCAACAAGGCATAGTTTATAGATAATGCAATAGGTAAGGGAGAGAGCCATAAAACTCTGGCTTTTTCAGTCATACCAAAATCTTTTGGAACTTCATTTTGGTTTGAATGATGACTGTCTTGGATGTTGATATTAAGCAGAAGCAGGAATAAACGCGTGCAATGCCAATCCTGTCCCTGCTTCCCTGAGGCAAGAGGCACAGCCCAAAAGACTTAAATTTAGGTGAACCACAGAAAGTCAGACACTTGTCTGCGGATTAATCAAACTTCTTTGTTCAGAACTTTCTTACTCTTTGGTGTGCCTTACTTTTGTTTAAATTTCTAGTATGTAACAAGTGTATTAGTGTTTTTTGCATTTACCAATTCTTATAAGGCCTCATAACTAAACTAAAGTTTAAAAATCCAATGGTTGCTGTTTTCTTGCTGTATACCCAAAGCTGTACGGCTGCTTCAGAAACACACTTTCACAGAATAGCTAGAATTTTTACATAATCCTTCTCATTTTCCTATCATGAGTATTTGTCCTTTTCTCCTTATGACCTATCTTCTTAGAAATCTGGATTGTTTGGACAGGCTGGATAAATGCATTACTCTCTTACTCTGTTTGCACAACGCTTCTTCATTTGTGTGGTGCTGAGCTTTTCATGATCTCTCTCGTACTTCTACATGATTCCTCCAGTGATAGTTTGGAACCAAAGTAAATCAAATGATCCAGTATAATAACGAAGTATAATACAATAATGAATGAAATATTTGTAAATATATTTGAAGTATTTCTAAATGTTAGTGGTGATTCCATGTTTGTTCATATTTTAGTTCGTCTATTCAGGCATCTCAGCTATTTCCTCACTGATGCTCCCTAAGTGAGGCGTCCTGGTATGGGGTAATGCCAAAGACAGCATTCCCTCCAGTGAGACTCCTTTGACTGGAGGAATGAGGTACAGACTTCTGGAGAGTGTCAGGCAGAGCAGCTCTTCATTTGGTTTTCTACCCTTTGAGCTCTTTCGTCAAGACGGGCAGCCCAAAGAGTGGAAATGGAAGAGGACGTCTAGATATTCTGTTAAAAGCAATGTTTGTATGAAGCCTTGGCTGAAAAACAAAGCAGATACCTCTTCTGTTTTAGCTTGCTCCATATGTTGGACAGGTTGGGTGGGTGCTTTTCAAACCACGGCCCCAGCCCAGTGGTTGGGGTGCCAAGGAGGACTGGGACTCTACCTTGATTGCTCTCTTCCATTATGCCACTCTCAGAGGATCAGAGAGAAGTTTGAAGCAGATTACAGATTTGTACAGCAAGAGGCTGCATGTCAAAGAAGTGGGTTTGTTTCCTTTTTGTGCCAAAACAATAGCCAGTAAGTTCCATACAATAGTTTGATAGGTACGTATGTATGTATGAAGTTACCTCCATGTTTCTTAGTCCCTTTGCCAACTAAGATCAAGTGCGGTATTATTTTCAAACTGGAAACTATACCTTGCCTTGCCAGTAGGGTGACCCAGAGATCTAATTGGCATTTCCACCAATTTTACAAATGTCTCCAGCCCTTCAAAGCCTTTGTGAAATTTCTAAAGGAAATATAGCTAAAAAGTTCAGCCTTCTACGAGCTTTGCAATGAAATAGCCCAAATGTTTTCAGTTACCTATTTTGAGGAACAAATCTTCAGGTTCTTTCAGCTAGGTAATAAAACATTTTGTCTCTTTGGCTTTCATCTAAAATCAAGACAAAAGATACATTTTTAGAGACGATATGAAATGAAATAGAAATGAGTGAGTACTTGGGAGAAAAGAAACCTTTAGTGCTAGAAATGCTTTGTTACGACTGAATAAACTAAATATGCTTAATATGAAAGGTAATGATGCGACTGATTGAATAGTTTGACATTACTGCACATGAAATATCATTAACAGGTTCACGATGGTTTTATATCAATACCAAATCTCAGAATAAAATAAATGGAAATATGAGACTACAATGATTTGTCACTGGAGCCTCTCGGTGTCATTTAAGAAAATATTTTCAGTGAAAGGCTAGTCAGCATGAGCTGGTGCAGCAGAAGAAATTACGGCCTTGTGTAAATTTGAGAATAAGCCCAGATAAACAATTTAGGATAGTTGCAACACATCTATACGTGTGAGAGGACAAGTATGTGCCTGTCAGCTCTGGTACCTTCGACTTCATTGGGCATCACCAATTCACACCTGGAGTGACTACTGCTGCCAGTTGTCAGGATGCGAATTCTCAGCATAACTCCAGCAAGAGATGCCTGTAACGGTGTTGAGTCCCAAGCATACCTTGATGGTGCCAGGCTCGTTGTATTATTTGCAGGGTGGACATAAGAGCAAAATATTACACCTCAAACTCTTTCAAAGATCTGAGATGCATAGCCTGTGTCAGCATCTCATGGCCAAGCGGCTCATGGATAGTCACTGTGAGGATCAGCCTACGTGATAAAGATCCCTTGGATTTGGGCATAGCTGTGGTTCTCCCTTTCACCTTAGAGACGTCGGAGGCAGAACTTCTGTATGTACCCAGGGGACACGGATGCTCATAGGCATCTCCATCAGCATAGGCCGTTGCCTTGCATAAAAGCACACAATACTGAAGGTTAGCAAGCTGTAAATCAGGACAGTAAATCTGACGTGGCGATTCACGGCCGCTATATTAGTTGCAGTTGCTCTGCAGCCATCCCGTTGCTGTCCCATTGCTGATGATAACAGAGGTTGTAACAACTCTTCCTATACATTACAGTGTACAGCCTCGAGATGCTAATCAACAGTTCTGTCCACTCCCTATTAGGAAATTTCCTTCTGATGGCTCTGCGTCAGATGGCGAGTACTTAGGTGCCCAGTACCTAACTTCCCAGTTCCTGTTACATCCTGTGGGTGCCCACCTCATCCTTCACGGGTGGAACCTCCTTAAGTCCTTCTCAAAGTGGAACCAAATACGGGAACATGCTTTAAAATATTATAAGCCATTCAATTCAATTGCCTCCATCTTCTGTTTAGAATTAGCTAGCCAGGCACAGATGTTGCCTACCGTGGCTTCACCGACGATCACAATTTTCTCACCGTCTTCAAATTTACGTTATTAATAAATGACTACTGAAACACAATGTTTTTCCCATTGAGGAACCCACTGATAAAATCTGAGGCTGACAAGAAGACAGAGAATATGAAGAGAATTCTCCAAGTTTCTTGTGTTTTAATTCGGGAAGTTAATTTGATTGGATCTCATTATAACAGAAGTATATTTTGATTTACCCATACAGTTTTGAAGCAGCCACCACCGGGAGCATTAGAGTACTGGATTTCACTTGCTCTTTTCAGAAATCAAAATCAAAAATAAAAAAAGCAAATACAATAATACATAAATAAATTTAAATAAATTAGCTACTGAGCAATGCAGGCCTAGGTTTACAAGCATTGGGAAGAAGTATACTTTACTTATCTGCATTTTTATAAAATTTCAATATAAAGCACTGACTGCTTTCTGTATTTGCATTTCTCTGGTATTTGCAAGGATGAAAAAGAACAAGAATTGGGGCCAACATCTTACAATCACAATGGTCTACACACTCTTACATTCTTATGCAACTATGCAAATGGAAGGGTACATTTTTTTCACGTTTTAAAGTAGTATCACAAATTTGTGTGAAAATAAAAGGGGCAGTGAAAGAGATAGATAAGCTATTGATGTTCATAATACTGTATTTAATACAGATACATACTGCCAAGTGTATTTGAAGGCCAAAGCTTCTCTTTGGCAGGAAGTTGCATAACATTGAGTATAATGTTAGTGTCAAGCCATAATATGCTTACGAAGACATCAAGATTTGGAGGGACAAAAACAACATCAAGTTTTATAATTAGTTTCAAACACTCTCCTGAAATGACAGATTTTTTAAAACTGTTTCATTCTCATAGTTTCCAAATCAAAGGTTTTAATTTCAAAATGGCATGTTCCTTAACTGAAGATACAGCGTGATGAAGATTTAAAAGTAAAAATGTAAATTGATTCCCTGCCTCCTATTTATTTTTTTATTGTTTGTCTTACTGAAAACTCAGAGACCAAAGAGTTTGTCTTTTCTTCTCCAAAGCAAAATATACTATTTTTCCCAGCTATTTTCATGGATATTATTTTTAGGCCATTTAAAGATATTTCTCTTTGCTCAATCATGAGAAGTTGCAATTTTTGCTTAATTAAAAATCAGAAGCCCTAATGTCTTTCCACTGGGGGGAAAAAAAAAAAAAACGTAACAAGTTGTCATACGTGCACAGGATTAATGTGGAAAAGTTGTTAACTCTGTGTGTATTTTTCACTATGGTTTCCTTCTTTTCTTCGGTTTCTTTGGCAATCCTTAAAACTTTATAAGCTGCATTTATGTTAAGCTGTTCCTGATATGCTTCAATAAGTGTGCTTTAGACACATTGTTAACATAAGGCCAAATCTGTAATACAGCATGGACAATTAAGTGCACAATTTTTGTATAAATGCAAAATCCCTCACTGTGAATTATTTAATTAATGCTCTACAGTTCATTTAATAGCGCTCTTTCAAAGGCCATTTCACTCACAGAAAACTAATTTCATTCTTCGGGTTGATTTAATTAGATTGTATGATATATGGTATTGCTAATTCAGTGACTCTCTTTGCAATGTCTAGCCCGTTGCTCCTATTGTCGGCAATCTGTCAGCCCCATTTTTAACAGTATTGAAAAATTCAAGCTTTATTATTGCTCGCTCACTCTTTCTCTCCCATCAGGAGGAAAGTAATGAGCTTTTCTTCTTATGAGAGCAAGCAGAGAGTGTGGTGCCCTCAGCGCTTCAGGCACCGAGCAGTATTAACAGCCTGATTCATGAGTTAAGTTTCTAACTGCCCGTGGCTATTAGCACTCAGTCCTTTGGCTGTCATTTAGTTAAAAAGACTCTTCGGTTAATTCACTCTTTTAATGAGACTGTGCTATTCAACTAATGTATTTTACTGTATGAAAGGTCACACCAGGAAGCAAAACAGATTGGAGGGAATGTAGCGGGAAGCCTGGCTGTCAAGAAACAGTTCAAGCCTCGCAGGCATTTCGCCGTCGCGGCGCCCGTAATAGGCTATGGAACTGATGGGCCAGCGCTCACCTCAACAGTTGAGCGCCATAAATCACGGCTAAATAGAAAGCAGATTAATCAGAGCCACAGACAAAAAGAGCACGTGTTTCATTACCCATATAATCACTAACATGATTGCCAGACAAGCCGGGGGAACTGTACACGGGGCTGACAAAATGCAGCGCGGCGGCGAGCGGGGGAAACTCGGTTCCGCGGAGCTGCGGCCACTAAATCTTTTCATTAAGTAGCTGCTCCACGAGACCCTCTTGTCAGGGGGCTACTAGCAGGGGGAGCAGGCGTAAAACAGGAATAGAAAGGGTTTGCGTCTGAGTGAGGAGGGTCAGAGGCGGCGGTGGCGGCGAGGATTTTCCTCTCCGCGGCTCAATCCCTGCATCATCCCCTGCGTCACCGCGGCTGGGAGAGGCACGTGAGAGATGGGATGACCCTCTCCTCTTCCTCCCATCTCTAGAGAAACCCGCAGCCAGCCAGACCCAGTCTGCTCCCCACCGGTTTCGGGTTTGAGGGACCATCCCTTTAGCTGGGTGGCACGTGCCAAGTGTTAATATAGGAGAAGGCATCTCGTTTTAATTTATTCTGCGCTTCTCCAACATCGTTTCCTCATTGCACCCCCGCCCTCCTCGCTCGCACTCTGTAGGTCACCGGGAATTGTGTGTAATACACGTGTCCCACAGCTTCTCCCTGCTGAGCTTCAGAAGAAAGGTAGGGTGGAAAATCTGGTTTACTTCAGCATCTCTTCTTGGGATGTCCAGTTGAAAACGATGTTCTGAATGTTGCTCATTAATTTGCAAAAGGAGAAAATGAGAAGAACCTCTGTTTTTAATAGCTTTGCATCTGTCTACCGAGGCGCTAAACGTCTGAGTTATTGTGAGGGTATGTGTGTGTTTTGCTCATTTTTAATTAGTGTCATTGGGGGGAAAACTCCAGCACTTTAGGGGCAAAAGTATATTATTTTTTAGAAATCGTAATTCCCTCAAACTACGGTAAACAAATCATTCTGATTTAAATTTCCCGAGCAACTTCCAAACAGGGAAACCGTATGTTTAATTACTAAACATCTGTTGCAAAGAATACCCCTAGCTTTTGCAGCACTAATATCACTGTATGAATTTTAAAATCTGTCAGCAAGGGATCACGAAAGCTTTGGGAGCAAAGAGCTGCTCACTTTAACCCCTGAACCAGATAATCTAACAGTAATCCATTCAAAACTAATCAAACATTTACAGAAACGCACCAGCACTGAGGAAAACAATTCATCATCTTCATATGCTCATTACACTTTCAACATCTCAATCTACCTATGTAAATGAGACCGGGGATCTGACATCAGGTCCATGTACAGAAATTATAAACAAATATTCATCCATTATGCTGCTGAAATTTAACAGCTGGAGCACTAACAGTAGCTGAACTCCAAGCCCCGAGTATCAATTATTTATGAACCTAAAACTGACAAGACTGTCTAGGTGAATTAGCTGCATATGTCAAGCTTTGTTATAAATCCCAGCCTACTGTAAAACTCATTTTCATAGAATGTATGTACAAGGCTGACAATATATCAACAGTACGGCATTAATAATTTAGAAGAATGGTACCATAAGGGAGCACCTAGAAACTCTGCTCTGCAATATAGTTGATATTACAAATAAAAAAGTCAAATAAAATGAATTTCCCATAAACAGAGAATCAAATAAAGCATTTCTCTATGATGTTATATTCAATTTTCAAAAAACTTACCAGTTGATACTTGCATTTTTAGGAACTGTAAGCGTCACCTGAAGTTGTTCAATTTTTTTTTTTTTTCCATTGCTAAAAACGCCTTTTTATTTTTAGGCCCATTGATGTACACTGCATTGCATTTATTTTATTTTTACAGAGTGAGAACTAAAAGTGAGGTGAGGGTAAGAGGCAGAAGGAAAGCGTTGTTTGCAGCAAGCGGTACTGCACGCTATGTTCAAGACCCTGAAAGAAAGTATACTACTTGCAAATAAATGCAGTTAAATCTAGGTTAAAATCTACCTTTTGGTATATGCGTGTGACGCAAATTGAGGTAAAGGCTGCTCTGCTCTGATAGTAGAGCTGGGTTAGGTATCTTAATCGTTGATCCCGTTAGAGACATCATGAAATTTCTTTGATGTACCTTTGTGTAAGAAGTCAACACGAAAGCCATTGGAGACCCTACACATGACCACCTACACGGCATAAGCAAAAGGAAAGGACAAGGTCTAAACTGGAACATTTCCAAGCTTAATGTCCACAGTGAGATCTACAAAAGGGACACATCAAAACTTTGTCCGGTGTCTGAGAGATTCAAGACAGGTCTGAATTTTGCTGTTCTCTCCCACCTCCGCTGAAGAGCAGCCATCCACTGCTTTGATGGAGCAATGCACACAATTACTCAAAACCTGAATTTTGCTCAGAAGCTCCTGGTTTATTCCTGCATATAATTTAACATATGCCCAGGAAGGCATGGCTGTTTGCAGCAACTTTTTGCTACGCAGAAAGGTTGTCCACAAAAAAATGAATACACACTCATATGAGAATCCATGTCTATCAAATAAACAAGATTTTATCTTATATACAGAAGTAGCCCAGGTTTTGATCAACTGTGAACATCAGCTGTCCGTTTCTCCACAACACAACTTTCAGATTATTAAGAAAAATGGAAGGGGGAGGGAAAGGAGGTGGGAAGAGAGGGAGACGAATTCCCAATCTTGAGTACAGACAGACAACAAAGCTGAGGGATGGTTAAAGGGAATCCATAATATTAAGCTCATGAGGATGCCATTGACTTCATGAAGATTGCCCCCACACTTAAAGTCAGCATCTGTTTGGTATACTCTTTAACTGGGATTTATACCGACAACATACCAAGAATCCATGAGGACATCTTTTAAGGCAGAAAAAAACCACTAGAATCTCAAAACTGAGGAGCACAGTGGTTTTGAAAACATTTTATCCTTACAAAAGATAAAAATAAATGTACATTTTGAAAGAATCGGTAATGGTTCAAGAGAGGTTAACAAGGAAGTTAACAGAGCATTTTTGAGTCAGTAGAAAGAGAATTCAGAGGAGGAAAAACGTCCTTAGTGATGCACACTTATACATCAAAGCAGAAAAAAACAGTCCATTTTAGGAGTGAAGTGTGGAAAATGCTACAATGCCATCTCCTCATCTGTAGGATACTGCCGCTTCTGACTCAGGAAATACTCGTAAGAGACTGGGGAAGTTTAATAAATACACTGTATTAGATAAAACAAAAAACAGAGATAAACGTGTGCCTGGTTAATACCTGATGCCTGATACATCAGGGGTTTACGAAAGAAGAGTTCTTTCGGGAGGTTGTTGGTGGTGGGATGGGGGAGGCCCCATGGGTCGTCCAGTGTATCTCGCGGTCGGAGGGCAGGAGGGTTGATGTAGCGATTCATGTGTAATTCTTCAGACTATTAGGGCTTCCCATTTCCCATTGCCTTCGTATTATCTGCACGGATTGCTTGCTTTATGTTTTCAAAAGTAGAGTCTAATAATAATAATAATAATAATTCACTGAGGGTGAAATTCACTCCTGGGCAGAAAGCCCAAGACAAGGCCTTTGTATCACTCAAGTCCTGCCAAAGTGCTTAAAATAGGACTTCATTTGGATTTAAATGGTGCAGAGATCTTATGCTGGCTCTCTAGATAGGAACGAACTTCACCTTGAATGCCCCTCGATGCCATGGTGCTGCCTTAGGCACATGAAAAGACATTTTCTGTTGAAATCCCTAAGAATTTTCCCCACAGACTTCAGATGCAGATCTCGCCGTCTGCTCGAAACAATGAACAAGACATCACAGGCAATCCACAGAAGAATTATCCAAGTTTAATTTTGGGACTTAATTAACTGACTTGGTGTCTGATGACATCTCTCACTCTGCAGGTGGCTCTTCTTGCTACTTGATGCTTTTATTAATACTCCCAGTGTCTTGTTCACATAGGTGGCACCTATGCAAGTTTTCCCATTAGCTCTTTAAGTTAACATTCTAAATCCTTTCTCTTTTCCAAAAGTCATGACTTTCCAACTTGGCATTGTAGCAGAGCTACAAGCTGGTGCTCTTGTTCATGCTGCTCCACATCACACCATAGCAGGGGTAGAATTACCCGTGCTTCCCTTGGCAGCTAACCGCTCTGCTCAGGGGCACAGTGCCCAGCAAGATCCCTTCAGGATCTCCTTGCCTTCCACTGGCAACTGGGAGCTGTGCCCTTTCCTCTCTAGCAGAGAAAAAAGAAGGATTCAGGTTTCCTTTTCTAATTCCATCAAGGACCGGGGCTATTCAGAGTCATGATTTTGGCTTGAAATTACCTAACAACTATTCCAGTTTTTTACTATGAAATGTTACAACAGTTAGGTAAATCTGCTCACCTGGTTAAGAAAACATTTAGCAAAATCCATACTGACTCTTCAAAGTGTTAGCTCGCTGTCTCCCAACACCACCCCACCCAAAGCCAAATCAGAAGCCATTCAACATCATTGAGTCAGAGGGATGAACAAACTCAGCTGGCAGTTTGAGCACCAATCTTCAAAGCCTCGTGAAAAAAAAGTCATTTTCTATTGCACAATACTCTATACTTACAAAAAAAGAGCTGTAGTTACTCATGTTTGAAAATTGTTTTAGTTGAGTTAGGGTGGAAAGGTACATGAACATCCAGACTCCAAATATAACTCCTTCGGGCTTTTGCAAGTGTGGGTTAAGCTTAAAAGATACAGGTCAGCAACAAACGAAGAGTGATTTGAGTACTTGCGTGGGTTTGAGCTAACATTTCATGTGAGACTGGTTTTATGAGGGCTAAATGGTGCATTTCCAAGGCATCAGCTCAACAGCTGTATGTTTTCCTTTAATTTCTGAGAGGGCTTTTCAACACAATAGTTCTATGATTTCTTGAAAATTTTAGTTAGAACTGAGCCTAGAGCTGAGAGTCTCATAACTGTAACTCAGAAACTGGATTTGGAGCTGAAAAATAATTCAAAATGAAAAAAATGATTTTTTTTGAATTGGCTGTACTTGGTGATAACTCTTGACTTATTCTTCTGTGCCGCTGCAATAAGCTATGATTCTGGGGACCTGCTTTTGTGACTAAAAAGATAACTCTCTTGTTGGGAAGAAAATTGCTTCTCTGACATAAATCTTTGAAATAGGAGTTTACAGAAAAGTAGTGAATATGAAAAAAAAAAAATAATCCCAAGCTAAACAAGCACTAATTTATGAACATACTGCTTTAATTCAGTGGAGCAGTCATCTGGTGTGCCCAGAAAAGCAGCGTTAGCCTTTGGCTAGGGCTTTGGCAGGATCAACAGGAAGCCTGAAGGACATACAAACTGTAGTCAGGGCACTAGGGAGACCATCTGGGCCAGTAAATCCCACCCCTGGCTATTGTAGGCACTTGCCATCATGTCTTCAACCCACGCGTGCTGAATTTCACCATAAGGGTAATTAAATTGTTTGCTTCCTCCTTTCACTGCTTTCTCTCTGATCTGTCTCTGTGCAGGGTCTGTATCACATTGATGCAATAGCCATATATTGGTATCAGATCACTGTTGTTGCTAGCCATTTTATTTGGATAGTTTCTAGTTGTAAAATCTCACTTGTAGTGATTCTGTTTAATGAATATTTTCATTTTTCACTGGCAAGTGGTTTACTATTGCATAAGTCGTGGTGGCTACTGTCTAAGGGTAGCTGGCTGCCATCTTGTCTCAGTCATTCTCTGCTGAGACTGTGGCCTCATTGCTTTGTGCATTGATGGTAGCAATAACGAGCTTTAAAAGGAGCATAAGAGAAGACGAGCAAAGACTTGCATTGCATCAACCATTAAGATTGCATAGTAACAACAGACACAGTTTCTTGACTGCTGTTTTGGTTTTAACTAGACTTTGCAGCTCATAACCACCAAATTTTTTGCCAGCAGGAAAGCCCCATGTTAGCACCTCTTCACGCTATGAATAGAGCTAAGAATGAATTAGAAAAGTCTAAAATCCCAGAGTCTTATCTCTTCCTCTTCAAACTGTTGTCCATATTTAAGGAAGCCGGCATAAATACTTGTGAATTAAAGTGATCTAATTATAAGACTTAAGATCCTCTAAATGTCAGATGTAGAACATAGTGCTATATAACATCGTTTAATGCGACGCCCGTTCACAGTCAGGTAAATTACAATCCCCACAAAGTATAGAAGAGAACATTGACAGAAGACATGTTCTAGACCTTGATTTATAATGACATCTAACATAAGTACCTGCTCATCAACAGCAAAGATCCTAAAATGAATGCTGATTCTCATCAGCCTGAAAAAAACCCAGCACCATTAATTATCATTTTTACATAACACAAGGGGACTGTGGAGCAGGGGGGGAAGGGATTCTCCATTTTCATCTCCTGAGGCATAGAAGTAGTACCAACAGGTAACTCAGCCACATAACTTTTCTCCAAAGTTTAGCTGGTGGGACTGACATCCCAAAAGCACTTTCATTTTTGACCCACTACAACATATTCACTGCAGTAAGTCTCACCCTACCTGACTGCTATTATGTTTAAAATGCCTCAGGGCATATTTTGCTTCCAATAAAGCACATTAGACCTACTTGTCTAAGAAATAGAGCTGCTGATCTTGGCAATGCTGTTGATTGTGCATGGCCCATGCACACCCCGTACATGGACAATTAAATTTACAAACCATTTCAAATTACATACAGCTAGCAACAAAAACGAGGTTTGCAATATTTGGATGGCTGAACTTGATGTCTGACAAATCTCTCCTTTCTGCTTTCTTTCCAGCTCATTCAGAGGGTGCAACGTATATGTCAGAAGACAAAAGTTCACTTATAATGTTTTATGTGCTTTAAAATTGGAAGGTCCTTGTAGTTGTAATGATGCCGACTTTTTTTAATGATGTCATTGCAGATGATGCTTAAAATAAGCAAAGCTTATGCATTATTTCCACTGCTGGTGAGTGGCTGCCTTTCGTAGGAAGTAAAACAAGGAAATACCAGACTGGTGCAAGTAAACAAACCAAAACAAACAAACAAAAACCCACAAAACCCACAGAGAGTGAGGAGCAGGTTTGTGGCTGAGACTGCTAAATAGAGCTGTGAACTTTAAAGGTATCTAGGATCTACTGCCTTCTGTAAGTCTTTTGCCCTGCCTCGCCTTTTAAGAAAGAATGGACAGAGAAAAGAGAAGAGTTAAGAGTGTGTTGAGAGCTGTTCTTTCATTTTGGTGTAGTTTTAGGTTTGAGATGAACTGTTCCAGGCTGTGCAAATATCCCCCTGAGTGATGCTGCGTGGCTCCACATTCCTACAGACTATAGCAGAGCGTTTAACGGCAGGGGAACAGACTGAGTCGGTGCAGTTGAATTTAGTGGTGGCATTTCCAAATGTAAAGGTTGCAGGGTGAGGAATTAAGAAATATTCTTCTGGAAGAAGGTTTTGTGTGTTTGTCTGCCTAAACATGCGTAACGGCAGTATATTCTCTAATGATGTAATGTAAGGGAGGCAGCAAGAAAATCTTTTAATGGTGTGTAATGCCTATTAATGTGGAAAAAAGCAAGAAATGGGAATTATAAAGCAGATATTGTCTACACAAAGAACTGAGGAGATCCTTTGCTGGTATTTTTCCAGTTATTGAACTACCAGGTGTGACTGTATAACACGAAATATGGAAGCCCAACAAATGTCATACTAAGTACTTTTCAAAGATGTAATTGATCATCAAATTCCAATAACAGTTTAGGTACTTTAGTTGATATTGAGATTAATATACAGCTTGCTGCAGCAAGAACCTCTTCAGTTCTGACCTTGGCTGGTAGTAAAATCCGATCGATATTTAGACCAAGCAAGCCTTCCAGAGAGGATGCGTTGAACACATTACTTTTCTAAAAAAATACTGTCAACAGCTAGAAAATCTAATCCACTGTGGGGAATATGATGGAAGAGAATTGAGTAACAACCTAAAAGAACATGAATATTCACCTGGATAAAAATAGGGTTTACTTCAGCTCTAGTTTCACTCTTGTGGCTTCATGATTTTCTACTGCTACTTCCCTCCCATGAAGAAAGTAGTTAGTTCCTGCATAAAGGCAGGAGTTTACTTTGAAAACCTGGTTAGAGGACATTGCATGACCAATATGATATAACTAATATGTCCAACCGAGACTAACCAGTGCATCTTAAATTTCAAGTTACCAGGTACACACTACATGCAAACATTTCATTTGCCAGGAATTACTGCTGGAAATTCTGTGAGTGAAAAATTACAGATTCACAAATGTTTCACATTTCTTACCCAAATTTCTCAGTAACAAGTCCTCTGACAATGTAACATAAATGTAATCAAGTAATACCTATTACTTGGTTGGAATAGTGTTTTCATCATATAGGTTATGCCTTGCTTTCCTTATATATATCTCTATATATATATCTATATATATATCTCACTTATGCCTATATAAGAGTATAAAGTATATTGTTAAAATATATAATGTTTTGCTGAGTTTTATTTAATTAGTGTTCCCAGTGCCTTAGGGATCTTGGAGTTGATTATCCCAAGCACATGCTAGACTGAGAGAAGACCTAGTTTTCAAAGGGCTTCAATCTAATTTGATTTGGTGCAGATCTTGTGCAGATTATTATGCGTGACATACAAAGTTATGTCTGCAAAATACCTGTGATGTCTTTTTGCGAGCATACATAAGGGATGGAGCTCATATGGACAAAAACAGTCCTCACTGTTTTCTTCAACAAGACTACTTTCAACCAGTGGGATCAAGTAAGATAAAATATGAAAAAATTACTTTTTATTTCTTATATGTATATATACATATCTATTATGGTTCGTTTGACTGTAGGATTTCCATGAACATGATACATTTATTAAATCAAGTCCAATGTCTTGACAGCCAAATTAATCTTTGAGAAGCTATTCAGAAGTTTGAAAGCCATTTATAAAATCAGAATAATTTTATCAGCTTTAGACCTTTCCCCATCCTTGCCTTGGCTGTAACACAGTTGCTAAAACCAGTTACGATATTTCTTTTTTTAATGTGTGGTGTCCAATACATCTGGGGCTTGGCGCTGGGACACATCCAGCTTAATCACACAGCCACTGAGCCAGCCTTAGCCAGGCAGGTGAATATCACCTCCCCATCCCAAACAGAGCAGAACCTTACCATAGCCAAGGAATCCTCAAAAGGAGCTCTTCGGCTGTGAAATTGGCTTTTATTATGTGATGTTCTGCCGCAACCTGGACTGACAACACCTACAGCATCCTGATTTCTCAAGGCTGTCTCGAGGAAGGGGAAGACGGGTTGTGCCACGGGGCGGTTTTCAAAAGACACGCGTAAAATCATGAACACCGTATCTCGAGAACGGCTTGTTCCACTCTCCTTGCGTTGCCTAGCTCAGGTTTGTAGGAGAAACACAGTGCTTTCATTTCCTCTCTTTTATGGCTCGTTGATGGGTAAGGTTTATTTTTATAGTCAGCTGCCTTCTGACACGTGGCAAGGAGTTTAAGGAGCTGCTCCTGCAAAAGACAGTGTGTGCCGTGCTCCCCTCCAGCAAATACCAAAAGGGGACTTCTCCCAGTCCTCTCCTCCACTGCCCTCACAAACCTTCACATAGCATCTCTGTCTTGGCCAAGGTAATATCAAGAAAAAGAAGGAAAATGTGAAGAGAGCTCAGGGAAAAATTTAATTTTTATTCCTTTGGACTCATGAATGTAAAAATAACTTTGAACAATGACTTTTTTTTTAAATAGCCATTTATTGGATTAACTGTTTTATAAATAATCATCTAATGCATCTGGCCAGGAAATGGATGAAACACTACGACTTGCCTGTCTTTCCTTAATGAAAAGCACATTTCCCTATACTGCTGGGCAGCGAAAAGTCTGACCCATATTCAATACACTCTAGAGTAAAAGTAAGTAGAAATAAGTATAGCTAACACAGCTGCTAAATCTCCACCTTTTTCCATCCCATTCCATTCAGTGGAAAGCATCAATTATTTCTAAGTACAAGATTAGATGAAGAAGAGCAACTGAGGGATAGAGGCTAGAGCAATTCTGTGCTTTGGAGGACACAGGTATTGTGCTTAGCACACATCTGCAAGGCTCGCCCTCTTAAATCAAACGCTGCTCCACTGCAGTATCTTAATTGTTCCAGGTGTTGTAGTCAGTAAACATTTGCTCAGGATTTTATGTGTGTACTACACTTCGAAGATTTGTTTTCTATTTAAAATACTTGGTTTTCCTTCTGTCTTTGTAAAAGCTTTTGTCGCACTGGAAGAAAAATTAACCCTGCTAAACCTGTGTAGGGTCATGGGTTGTTTGTTAACCTATCCTGGTAGAACTACATTTTTTCCATTTGATTTGTTTTTGTAATATTCTCACATCAGTGATATCTCCCTGCTAGCAAATAAAACTAAAAAGGAACACAAAGAGTGAAGTGAAATTGCATAGACACCATTGTAATACTCTGGTTATAAAAAGGAAAGGTAAGTGATGGATGGCAAATGATAACAATACATTCAAATTTAAAAATTCTTTAGGTGGGTCATTACAGAACCAAGCTTTTTTACATTACAGTACAGAACTGAAATAAAATGGAGTCTAACAGCAAGGACAGTAACAGTAATTCCTCTGCAGAACGTGCACAGAAACTTCATCTGTATTCTGGCATAGAGCTTGTGTTCAATTGCACTTTTTAGTTTTATTGTCATTGATTGCATAACAAATAGAACAGCAATATCCAATACACTCAGATGGTTAACTATATCTAATGTGTCTGCTATAGTTTATCTGAAATGTTCCATCTTTCTAATCAGTTCATCTCTCCCCTCCAAAAGAAGAGTGAAGAAAAAGGGAGACATTATCAGTTCGTTCCCAGAAGCCTCTTTTTTCACATCCAAATATCCAAAGAAGATACAAATAAAAGATAAATGGATCCTATCCAAAACTGGAAGTTAACTAACCAGGGACACCCAGAGATCTATTGCTAATTAACTTGCCTCTCGTCTCTTCATCTCACATATAAGCACAACAGCGTGCCATGGTCTAACCGCGTTCCCTCTTTTCCATCACATATATAAGAAACTGCTTGGCTTGGCTTGCAAAGCCCTTCCCAGCTGGTCTTCATCATCCTCCCCACCATGGTGGGGTACCAACTCTCCCCCGCATTCCCAGCAGACAAGCTTTCACGTCCATCACCTTGCATATAGGCAGCCCTTGAGCTTTCTCGGTGCTCCTCTCGTACCTGACACAGCTTCCTTAAAGGTCTGTAAATCCCCCTTACTGTCCTGGGGACAGATGAGCAGCAGACCTGCTGACTAGCTCTATCTCCTCCTTATTGAGCTTTGGTCACGCTTGGTCTCGTTTATTCAGTCAATACTCACTCTCGGGGGCTTTTCTTTTTCCTGCCCGATGTGCAGGAACACCGTGGCCCAGACACCCTAATAATTAATATAACAATTTAGTTCCTGGCCTTTGGCCAATGTGTTGTTTCAACCTAGCGCGTAGCCTCCTGGAAAGCCACTCACCTTCAGAAAGACACCTTGTCTCGGCACCCAGGGCTGGATCTGCTGGAGTTGACAGCAGCGGTGGCATTGCAGCCTCCGCATCCTTCACGCTGCTCATCCCTGCGAAGAGGCGCGAGCATTGCGGCGCGTAACGTACGCTCCGTTCCTCTCCGCATAAGCAACGCCTCAGATCACGATGCCTGATGCGTTGTACATTAATTATTAGCTACGGGAGGATGGTTCTTCCATGCTGATTCTTGATGTAACACAGCACCCACAGCTGTACAGGACCCCTGACACCTAATCAGCAGTAGACCCTGTGGCAGGGCTGAACAGCCTGATGGTCCTACAGAGCTATAAGTAGCAGCCCCACAAGAAAACCACGAGAGATGAGACACCTGAAAAAGCATCGTGTCTGCCACAGGCTGTGTTTCAAAAAACCAGCTGGTCATGTACCTGGAAGTGGCTGTGTGTGCTATCGTTGTCAGGGCAATCATTTCTTTTAAAACCAGTTACGCTCCAGTAACCCACCTCTGGGCGCTCCTCGTGCGTTCGGTTACACAGACCTCGGGGGACAGCTCGACCACGTGCAAAAGACCGCGAAGCACAGCCTAGTGGGGGTTTTTTCCCCTATTCAGACGAAATCAGTTGCAATCATTTCAAATAGCACCCCGTTTAGGAGAGAGCAGGGCTGAATTTGGGAATTCTGCAGACGCGCGCCTGCAGGAAGCGAAGGAGAGGAGGAGGCTGGTGATGGAGGGTGTGATGCCCGCGCGGCAGAGCTCCGGCAACACGTGGGCAGAAACACGGCAGGAGCATTTATCACACCCACCGTCCCCTCTCGTGGGTACCAGACCCAGAGCACACAAACAACCGAGCAGGGACTCGCCTTTAAAGTATCTGCCTGGGGGACAGGCGGAGAATAACCCCTTGGAGAAGCAGGGATGTGGGGAGGGAGAGACAACTCTCCCCTAGACTTTTGGGGTGCAAACCCCGGCGGAACTCATCCGCGCCGTCTAGGCAAAGCTGGGTTGATGGCAGCTTTCAGCCTGCTCCTGCTCCAGAGGGGAAAAGCTCACGCAGGCAGCCTCCGAGCCCCTGGCAGCTCTCCACACATGGATGGTTGGGGCTTCACAGCTCCATCTCTCCCTCCTTCTCTAGCTCAGGAGCTGGTGGGTGACACCGCCGGCAGGGATGCCCGCTGCGGCTGAGCTACCTGCCGGCCCCTCCGAAGCGGTTTTGCATCAGGCTACCGCTGCCTTGCCTTATGGTGAGTAAAAGTCATAAAACTACCATCAGCTCAATGACTGTAATGACTACTCTGAAGCTTTTTATAGGCGATAAGCTACTGTAAAGGTCTGCTGGTAATTTGTGGATAGGGTACATTACCGTTATCCTTGAGGAATTTCTGCTTCCTTTTTATATGCCTTTTTTCTCTTGAGGGGACTCTGAAATTAACAGGAGGCGTTAGTCTGAAGCTTTGCCAGAGCCTCTCGCTGAGCACAGACTGCATTTATTTCTCTTCAGACATGATCTGGTGCTCCTGAAGAGAGCTGCAGCCTGCTGCTTCAGGGCTGGATGTCTCCCTCTACCCCTCTCGGTTCAGAGGATAGCAAAGGGGCAGGAAAGTGAATTGAAATTTCCTGGAAATGGTATAAAAGGAAGAGGTGAGATTCTAAATAGCATAAACCAGCAAAAAGCTTTAATGGTCACGTATCATCGCAAACCCCTCTGAACCAAGCAGGGGAGAAAATGTGGGAAGCTACTTGATTTGTGAACTGCCCGCATCAGTGAAATGCTCCTGGTGGCATCTGGGAGAGAGACCGGGTGAAGCGGGTGATTTTTCCATACAAAGCCAGCTGCAGTCCTAGGTTGGGGCCAGTTCTTCCCGTAAAACTCAGCCCAAAGGAAAATTGATGATGATTGAGTAATTTACCCCGTAATGATAAAGCTCAAGTAAGTGTCCTCAGTGTAGTTTTCTGGGCTGTAGCTGACACAACTGCCAAGTCACTGATTTTTTCAGCAAACGCTTCACACTGCAGGCGGTATTGCTACCAACAAAACAATCTTCTAGAGATCATAAAATGTTAAGAAGTTCATTTGTTTAAAGCATTATGAAATAGTTCCCTTGCAGATCTCATTCTTTAATTTCCTGCACTGGGGCTGAGGTGTGGGACACCAATACTGATAGATCAGATTAACACCTCTGATGCTCAGATTTTCCACCACGCTACTGCAAAACACATCATCACCGGTGCAATATGAGCTCTGGATTCTGGACCTGTTGCTCTCAGGGGACTCAAACAAACTAACATAAAGCAAAAATAACATAAGCAGTTCCTTCTGATGGGGAAACTAAGCCATCTAGGTTGCTAATTTGCCTTTTGGGGAAAAAAAAAATTCAAGACGGAGATGACTTTTTCTTCTTTATCTTCTCAATAAATCCATTTTCTCTCTGCAATACAAAGCTCCATACAAACCCAGTAACTGCAGCAAAAAGCTTAGTGTGAATATAGTGGCTGAAATTAATCACAGGCCAGAGACTGAGGAGGGGTTGTAGTTGTCCTGTGATACAGGCTGTGATTTGACAACCAGCGTCTAAGGGCCAGCAAAGACAATTTCTGTGATTACCAGGCAAAGAACTTTTGACACGTTATTTGGTATGTCACCCACAGAACGGAGCTATTTAAGACAGGCTTTCATTTAGGGTAAAACAAGAAAGAGACATGGGAAAAAAAAAAAGATTGGGAAGCCAGATATAATCCATACCATGACAGTACCTTCTCGCTCTCAGACCTGGGGACCATGATTTCATTGATGTGGGCTTAGACAGCCCAAAACCAAACCCAACCTTGCCTTGCAGTGCTCGCAGTTTGATCAGTAATTAACTCTCCTTGATGTCTTCAGAGTGTTGAAGGCGAGAACAAAATGTATACAATAGATTTTAGAAGTTGCCTATATTTGTGGAGAAGGAGAATTTTAGAAAAATGAAGGCTTTGTATGACCTAATACCCATCTAACAGTGTATATTTCTGAGATTCATCCTGTTTCATCATAACGATGAATTTTATGAATGTCTCTAAACATTTTCGTACACTTTTTAACGTAACGGCTGATTAAGAAAACATGCAAAGAGTTAATTGTGTTATCCAAGTGCTCTGGAGAGCAAATCTTGAGAGCACAGAGGTCAACAACCCAGGAGACAACTCAGTTTTATGATGCTGCAAGTGACAGCAGCATTCTCCAGAAGATGGTCCTGCTGCTAAAATTGCACACCATCCTAGAGTAAGACTGGAAGAATATGAAGGATTTGCAAATGTTGTAGTACCTGATTTCCTAGAGTATACGTCTGCAAAACAATGCAATCATCTGGGTTGAACTATCTCATCAATAGTCATATGACTTCAATTCCTGATTTTCCTGGAGATATGAAGGAATTTCATTTCCCTCAGTCTGGTCTTCAACCATCAGGTAGCTGAGATGGCAGAATACGCACAGTAGAGTTTCATGGGTCATTGGGAGAACCAAGAGAAGATTTTTCCTGATATTTGATTCAGAGTTTGCCTTGCTCAGCTTCACCCCATTGCTCTGTGTTGTCCCCTCCTGAACGGTGTTCTTCGGAGCTCCGCCACCCCCTCTGCACCACCGCGCTGCCCACCCACGGCACCGGTTATTTCACATCACTGTAAATGCCCCAGAGACCTCTTCAGAAATGGAAATTGCTAAGAGACAAATTTCTCAGCTATTAATGTAGGTTATGGTCCTTACCTTGCTGTGTCCCTTAGCCTTTATGGTTGCAGAAATGTAAATAACAAACTGCCAGGAGTCAAAGAAAGTGCAGGACCAGCTCCCTGGCGGGGAGGTTTTCTTTGTAAATGCAATCATTCAGCTATACTGCTAAAGAAAGCAGGCACTATCCCTGTTTAAGCTTTGCTTCGTCATTAATCAGTTTCTGTCTCTCTTTTTGTACATGTACACATTTCAATAAAATGAATGGTCAAGAAAATGAAAAGCCTAAAAATATGGCAAAATAATGTGATCTTTCCTTAAAACATGCAAGGAAAGTGAAGACTCCCGTTATGTTTGCACAGCACTAAGCTGCTGGCATGCTGCAGACCCACCATGTCTATCCCATTGAGGCGTTAAATCATCCACACTCAGGGCAAGCCCATTTCTACACATTGAACTGCCCTTCACCATTGCATCCATGGTGCTCCATGTGCAGGGGCTGTTAGAAAACTAGATCAGACCCAGGCGTCCACTGCTTCCTCCTTCCAGTCATCCTCTGCTGAAAACATCAGTCAGAAGCAAAATAATTCATCCTCCATTTTGATTCATTCTTTGTCCGCGGCAGATTTAATAGCACAAAATCAAAAGAAGGCAACTTTGTTCCATTTGTATTGTACGTTGCAACTTTGCTCTAGACTTGAAGAGTTTTCTTCCATTAAAATGACGTTTGGGTGACTTGTCCCTTAGCTACGGCTCAACGTTTCAGTGCCAGGTAACTGATGGGTGAAGTTCCCAGCTAAGCAATACTTTTTACCAGTGTAATTGTAAACATGTGAGGAGCCAGGCAAAGAGCCCAAGACCCATGAGTGAATCACCAGAACAGTCCCGTCCCTGGATTTGCATGTAATGAAGTAAGTATAAGCAAAAAAAAGATAAATATTGACTTTAAACCTGGGAAACTTAAATTAAAACCTAAGTCAGACTTCTGCAACTCGGGGTGGTTTTTTTGGTGGTTCCAGATTAACCACAAGAGGACAGTAGCTCATGGCAAAAAGCACAGTACACACTGTTACAGCTGACAGAAATGCGTTATGCAACCAAGACTTATGCTGTGTGTATATGTAAGGATTTCCTGGATGAAAACAAGTCACTTCTGCTATGCACCAGTGAGGGATTTTACAACTATATAGAATTCTATATTCTATTTTTAACTAGCAATTTTCACCTTGTCATCTTCGCCCTGTTTTACAGTTCCAGTTTGCGTGGCTGCCTTGTGGAAGTTAAATGTCCTTCCTGCTCTCCTTTCCCAGCCTAAGAGCTCAGCCCTGCATCAGGCCAGGCTTGTGCATCAAACCCAAGGAGCTGCTCTGCTTGACTAATCCTGAGGATGGATTTAAAGTCATTTTAAGGTCATGGAAAATGCTCAAGGTCAAGGCATGTTCATATCAATGATGCACCTACCCTTGACAGCAAACAGAGCTGTTCTCTGTCTCCCTTGGAGCTCAGCCCACTTCTAGCCCTGCAGCAACACCTGCACAATAGTCTGACCCATTCCCACCCCTTTGCCACTTTCAAGCCACCCCTGGAGCTCTCAGGGATGAGGTGATACCCCAACATCTCCCCAGCATGCAGGGAGGTCGCTGCTTTCCCTGCCCCAATTTCCTTCTCCCTTTCACCAACTTCCCTGGCAGCAGGAGGTTGCTCTACCCAGCCAGGCTCCCAAACTACAATTCCCCCTTGATTACTGCTCGGTCAAGTCTTAGACCAAAGACACCAAAATAACCCCCATGCATGCAGCTGAGGACTTGTCCTGTAGATCTCGTTGACAGATTTGCCAGCATAACGGTGGAGGATCTGGCCATAACGTGGCTGAGTCAGTGAACTACGGAGCCACATAACGTGCCTTAAAGATGCTTTTCGCTAAATGCAATGCCATTTCACGAGTAGAGAGCCCTTCCCAGCACACATATAGTGGTGGAGCAGCAAGTCCCAGCCTCGCTGAAACCTTGTGTTGCCTGAGAATTACGGCTGTGCCGTGCTTTGTGTTCACGCCGGCCTTAAAAACAGTGACTTCAGCCACTTTGTTGCATAAACGTTGAATTTCTGAAAAGTGACTGTGAGCTCGCTCGTTGTGAAAATATTCCTGGCTTGCTCCAAAGGCCTCATTTACAAAGGCCTGGGGGATGAGTCCAGCCACTCTGCGGGACGAGCGGAGGGAATTGCGTGGGACAGACCTATTTAAAGCTGTCAGGGGTAAGAGTAAGGGACATTGCCCAAAATCGAGGGGAGGAAAAGCCCAAGAAGAGCTTGTGAAATGGTAATTGGATTTCTTCAGTGACCTGGAACTAAGACTTTTTGTAAAGGTTTTCAGTTAATCTTGTGTGAAAAGCTCTGAGTTTCATTATAAATGACTTCTACAACAACTTAGAAGTAATGCATTTTACACCAATACAGTTTCATGAGTGCAACACTAATGGCCTAGGAACATCCAGGAGCCCAGAGCCCGAGACGCACCTACAGAAAACCAGCAAGAGGAGGAAATGAAGCACCCTTGAATGAAGCATCGAATGGCTCTCTTTCCTTCATCCCCAACCTTTCAAAATCCTGGGGCAGAAGATCACGGAGAGAGTGAAAAAATGCTGACTCCCTGCCAGAATAGCAAAGTTTATTTCTATAAAAAATGGCAGCAAATAAAACTGGGAAATATACAATAAGTCTCTTTCAATATCGATGCCATTGATACTGTCCTATCAATCAGGGTTTTTTTCGTTAAAAGCACTAGTGTTCTCTCAATCAATATTACCTTCTCTACCAACACTACATGAAAGAACGACATGTACAGAGATATTTGGTGTGGGGAGTTTCTTTGCTTTACTTCATTTTTGTCACTGCTATAGCTTTATTCTCAGAAAATCAAGTTAATCGATGGCTCTGAGTTGGGGTTTGTGCCAAAAGTAAGTCCACTGCATTAAAGCGTGGTCCAGAGAAATGCCCTTCCAGTAAGGCTGCCACTCCTCAGCATCAATACCAATTTTTTTCTTCCATTATGACCTTTTGGGGAGCCCATGCATGAATAAAGCCTTAGATTGGCCACACACTGAAAATGTTGGAGGCTGATTTGCCCTTTTTGTCTCAGAAAGAGAAAAGCCAGTCACGACTACCGGGTACTCCATGTTACTTTTACAGGACAGCAATTTGTCTCTGTAATGGAACAGAAAAATACTATTAATTCAACCAATATACTACATATTAATTACCAAAATTATTGAAATGAACTTTTTAAATAATATCAAGGAAGTAATTATAAAAGTAACTTTATACATAACACTTTTAGATCTAGAATGAGAAATGTACGTGACTACTAGGGGCCAAAACATGGCACATTTAATTTAAACCCTGGCAGCAAGGGGCAGGTTCCATTGCAGCTATAATAAATTACATACAAGTGCTACAGAACAATAACAAAAACTGTGAGCCATCCATTTCAGTACCATTTACAAGAAATCAATATCAATACTTAATGCAATACTGGTGAAAAATGAGCAAAGATACAGAAAGCATAATAAACCAGTAATGAAAGACCTTGCAGTGTTTCACTTTGGAAGAAAAAACTAACTGTCTATATTTTCATGTAGAGGGATATTTCACTGAGGCAATGTGCTGGAGGTATGAGTGTTTTGCAGATCTAAGTTTAAAATAACCTCTTTATTAAATTTAAAAAAAGTTCTTTAAACTGTGGATTACTAGCTTAGCAAAACTCATACATATGGAAGGAGGCATTTCATCTTCCTACTATCCTGAATATTTTTCATCGGATTGCCTCAGATCAAACATCACTTGGTTATGTACCTCTCTAAAGGCACAGGCCAGGCCGCTTGCTTCTAGCAAATTGTGATGTTCTCTTTTGGAGGTGCAGGGTTTAAATGTTCTACCACCAGTGAACTAAACAGGATATTTCATCAAGTAGCCCCATTTCCTCCACTGGTTTCAGTCTCTGCCAAGAAAAATGTGTTATAATACCTTTCAGAAAGGATCTATTGCAAGGTGGAATCTCCGACAAAATAATCCTGAAAATAACAAGTGTGAAGTCCCCGTCTAGTGAGGCTACCAAACGTCAGCGAATTGCCATTTGTCACCACAGCTACCGTCCTCATCAACACAATCACCATCATCCCTTTGCTCTCCATCAAGCTAAAAGGCCTTTCAGGAAAGCTTCGGCTCTCCTAAGTTTTCCTTCAGCTCCCTGAATGCCTCAAAGGACAGTAAGAATTATAAAAGTAAAAGAATTCTAAAACTAGATGTAAATGTTGCATGCTTAAAAAAATGGCGAGACAAATAGTAGGAAATGCATTACAGTTATACACAGAGTTTATAGGTAGACAGACAGACAGACAAACCCTCCTATTGTCATCACTTAATTACCACGGCTCGATCGCCGTGACCTTCCTTAGTATTCCCGTTTGAGTTCCTCCAGGGGTTTCTCTCTCCCCTTGCCATCAGGTGTAGGATCCTGCCTCTGTCTTTGCAACCCTCCTCTCCTCCCGGGGAAAGCCCAGGAGAAACATCTCCACCATATCTCGCACATCCCCTCTATGGTACAGCAGCGGAGATCTACTCATTTCAGTCGCGTGGTTGTCCTTCTCCTCACGGACAGGGTGACAGGTATACCTAGAAGTCTGTCACAGAACACTACCAAGAAGCAGGGAACATCTAAACAAACCTTTTTGGCTAGCAAAAGCTCTGCTTTTCCATGATCAAAAAGGAAATAACAATATACTTTCAAAATGGCTCATAAGCCTTTTGGAGCAGATCGACTTCAAAAGGATCCTACAATACAGCGTTCAGTCTTTAGCTGATACCAGGCATCTGGTAGCAAAATACGCTGATGTTAACTACCAGAAACAGAATTTCACAATTTAGTACCCCAAATCAAAGTTCTGCTGTACCACTGCCCTATCCAGTACGGACCTCTACTAATCATTGGAGGGGGATAAATTAAAAAAAGCGAAAATTAGTGTTATCCAGACAATAAAATCTCAACAACAAATAGCTTAGTCCAACCGCTGTATTTATACATGTACAAATATAAAATGTTTCTCACCGGAATAGATCAAGGATTTGCATGCAAGCATTTTCAAAACTTGAAGCTTGACCTTACAGCTTCTCTTTCATGAGCACAACCACAAAAAACTTGGTTTGAGGCTGGGTTCATCCTTAATTCACACTATTGGATTACCTTATGCAAAGAATATAACCTTTCACGTGGGGTCTTCACCAGCAGTGAAAACACAGAAATTCAATGGACTGAGCAGAAACCAGAAATTAGGGTTTAGACATCAGGAGAAATGTTCTGGTGGAAACTGAGGGAGATGTGGGGTCACATTCAGTCTAAGGAGGCCCCTTGGATGGTTGGCCAGGAGCGCACACAGCCGAGACTCTCAGTAGCCAGGACAGAGGCACTCCGTAATCCTCTTGCAAGGCTTGTACGATGGGATTCAGGGTGAGATAAGGATGCCTTGCAGCACTTCTAGCTTCCACCCAGTATCAAACCTAAGGAGGCTGAAGAAAAGGTGGCAATGCTGAGGACGGCTGTTTAGGGCACCTCTATCAGTTGTCCTTTAGCTCAGACAACTGGGAGAGTTATTCCTGGCTGCTCTGAAATGAGAAAAAATAAGCACATATATGAATACATAGCAATAAGAGCTCATCCACAACAACCACACGTGAGGCTTTGCCATCTACTTCATTGCACACAGGGGTTTATTTTCTCTACCCGGATAGTATTTTTTTGTCACCTCACTTCCCCACATCAGTGCGATTGCAAAGTCTTATTTAGTAGATTTCTGGGTTTGTTTGTTGGGGGGTTTTTTCCATTGGAAAGTGTGAAATTGTCTTCCAACAACACAGAATATCTCAAGGAAGAATTCATCAAGTGTTAGTTTATGAAAAGGGCAAGTGAGCCTGCCCTTTTGGACACAGTTCATCTGGGTTTTGTTCATATATAGTTCCTTGGCCAGTTTAGAGCTGGTACATGACTAGAAGTGATGGAGAACGAGGTCGATCGGAAGGAGACATTTTTGTACTTGTTCATCCATCACAGCATAGCACAATACTCTGGCCAGTTCCTCTATGTAATAGCAAATGGGAATGGAGAGGAGAAGGGCTGTGAGGTGCTTTTTGGGGAACACCACAGGGCTGGGGCTGTCCGACCTGCATTCCAGGTCACCCAAAACACAAATTTTGCCCCAGGGACCAGAGCTCCATCAGGAGGGAATTTCCTGGGTCAGGTCCTACTTTTGCCAGCTCTGTTAGTAACAGCTATATGCCAGCCTTTTCCCCAAATTTCTCAGATAAAGGGTACAAGAAATCCATTTATGGACACCAAATAAGAGCACCGCATACTATAAAAGATTTTGCATTACTGGTTTGTGTTGAATAGTACCTTACCTGAGCAGTTAGTTATTCGCTTAAGGATCATGGTACTAACAGATGGCATACAGCACTACTCAGATGTTAGCAGGGTTATGTCCAGAACACTTACAGCTGTGTAAAAGTCAGTGGGAGCCTGGATTATGTGCAAAATATTCTAAACATTGCTTCCACTAATCAGCTTTTAAACGTATCCCCTCTCCAGGAGGAAATCAATTTTTCTGCAAGTAATACAAGGGATTCCTATTACATGGTACAAGTTAAGTCTAACTGATTAATCCCTCAAGTAAAATTTCTTTCTTTAAATTAATTCAACGCTTTCTGCTGCCATTTAGTTGTTTTGCCTGAGGACATCACATTTGTTCGCTCACTCCTACCTGTCTAGGCACACCCATTCAGTGCTATAATGCCCTTATTACTTTAATGGATGATCCCTTGTTATAATTAGATGAAATGTATTGCAGTAAACATGCTGTCTCACTCTTTAGATCTGTTTTTCACCACTGAGTCCAAGCTGGGACTCTAGCTGAGCATCACTGGAAAAAGCCAAATCCCACTAAAGTTAATGAACCTTTGCACTGATTTCAAGAGCCTTCAAGTTTAGGTCCTAATGAAATGACAACATGTTTTTATTCCGGGAATCGTCTTCTGAAAGTGATCCCCTACTTTTACTGCAATAGAAAGACATAGCAGGGAGGGTTTGGGGAAATGAGAAGTTCAATACCCAGTAGATGGTGCTGTAATCAAATCCTAAAACCTGTTACGCCAGAGCCACTTAGCTATATTCCATGGCAAATTTCTGCAATTAATAAAGAAAGCATGTTTATTTTAAAGACACGTGTTATTGCATTTAAAACATACTTATTAATCTGAAGCTGTAATTGTCTAGGCAATATGCTGAAACAATCCGAAGAAATACGTAGCGTCTGCTTTCCATTGTCTTGCAGAGAAATGGTTTGTGGATCTTTTCTCATGTCACTCAGGCTCCGTGGTCCTAGGCCTGCGGGATAATTTAGCTATAGCACAGGGAATGCACATCTCTCATTTTAGGTAAGCAAAGCAAAATTCCTCCATCTGCGTTATCTTGTGTGTTCTGCCGATGGGTTGGATTTCACAGGAGCAGAAATGTGATCAGCTGATAAGACACGAAAGGAATATCATTTCCCAAGTGAATAAATTATAAGTATTTTGTTTTAAAAAAAAACCCTTGGATTTCTTTCAAACTCTTTGACTTTGTTGCTACAGTCCTCCACCACCTGCACTTGCATATCTGATCCTCAAATTCCCCTGTTTTGTAACTGGAACTGAATACAATGGCCGTGTCCTGAAATCAGCCCTTACTTTTCTCCTCTGCAATCTTCATTAAAGCTCGCTGCTGATGATAACCTTTGATCTCCTCTCCAGGTCTGCTTATTTCTGCTTAACTTTTGAATGGTACACACCTATCTGATATTGCAGGTTCTCCCAGGGAGGGAACTCATCCTCTTTGTAGACATGCCTAGGAGAATAATCTCTCAAAATGAGCTGGGGAAAATTCAGCACTCGAGAGACAGGTACCTCGATCACACAGATACTGACGTTGCAGAAAGCCAGGGACCATTGCCGACTGGCAGAAAACCACGATGGTCATTGCTGGGCCTAAGTATTTGAGAATTTAGTTCCACTTACAGATTTTTTTTTATTAGACTTGATAATCAGCTTGGGCAGATGTCCTTTCTAGCGGAAGCAGCACCTATGCACAACTTTTCTGGCCAAGACCTCGATTTTACACAATGTCCCAAACACAGAAGCAACGTTTCATGTGACAAAACACCAAAAAAAGCTCTTTTGCTATTCATTGTCCCTCTGAATCATTTGGAAGTCGTGGCCAAAACAAGCTGCTGAAGAGCTGATCGTCCCTGGGATCAGCCTTCGGGACTCCGCACCCAACAGAAGTCAGTGCGTTTCTAAACAAGGTTCTCACTCACTTCAGAAGCAAATTTAATACAATTGCCTAAACAGTGTGATCACGGACACTATATGCCTACGTACGTGGACAGCTGAAGTCCAAGAAAACTGAAGGGAAACAGAAAACTTTTTCCCATAAATCATGTTTCCTATAGTAACAGTTTTCACTTATGCAGAATGCGGGGTTGCAGCAAAGATTCCTTGGGCTACAGAATTTCATTTAACACACAGCATGCTTTTTAAATAAGAAATACAGCAGGATGAATTTATATACTTCTTAGAGCATGGAACTCCCTTCCCAGCATTATTAACGTGATAATACACACACACCCACGGCCACATTCTAGCCTCGAGTACACATGCAGGTCTGCATTGAAGTCGACGAAAGCTGCAGAAATACATCTGAGGACAGGAGTTTCCCCTTATCATAAATTTTTCAGAAAATGTAATTATTATGTATGATAATTTTAGCTAATGAATATATTTGTATGATTCATTTATTATGTATCAGTCATTTATAAGGTACTCACAGCATGTTTTATTAATTATTACTAAAACCTTGTATTTATTTTAATTCATATTTCATCAGGGTTACTTCTTTGAAATGCCTTAGACTTTCTTTTTAACCTTTTCTAATCTCAGACTTGATTTCTGTTTCGGTGACACTCCAATCCAGTTTCTATAGAAGACACTAGGAGGCTTTTCAATTATTTTAATGGTCTACAGATCAAGTCAGTTATACACAAAAGATATGATTAGGTCATTGGCCTATACCAGGCTTATATATAATAATTTGTAACATAGAAGGTAGGGATGGAACTACCCTCAAGAGTCGCTGAGCTTTGCCCTTTCATGTACGTGAGAACGACCAAAGCCAGTCCCTGGAGAGGGTTGTGGTATAGGAACCATCGCTTCTGCTCTGGACTTGTCCAAGACCTGGAGGAGTAGGATCCTCACCCAGGACTATGACTGTTACCGTGTTATCGCCGCCTTTAATTCTTTAACCCAAGGATTTGCTTTACCTTCCTATTTTATGTCATGTTGTTCTGCTGGTTCTTCTGCAGCAGCATTCTGTTGTTATAATGAAAGAAAACTCCATTCCCTGCAAGATTTTTTTCCTTGGGAGTTTTTATAGAATGTAACCATTGGAAAAACAGCTACCTTTAATAAACACCGTGTTCCTTTACAAGTACTGCACACACACAGTCTTATTCCTCTCTATCACCAGTTTTGGACCAGGCCAGGACAAAATGAGGCAAAATTCTAAGAAACAAAGAATTCTTCGCCACTAAAAGGAGCCTCTGTCTTTGACCATAAGAAGTGTGAGTAGTTTTCATATATATCAGTAATATAAAACTAATTAAGTTAATATTGGGGGAAATAAAGAAATGAGAGCCCTTGAAAAGGGATGCAGCAAGGTTCTGCACGCTTTGCTTTGGGAGAGGAGCCCCAAACCTGTGGACCTAAAACAAGAGCTGAACCTCAGGAAGGACAAGAACTAGACAGAAATCTGGAGCGGGGGAAACCATTTGGATTTCCAGAGCCTTCCAAAAATAAGCCATTAATGAACTACTGTAAAAAAGGAGACACACAGAGACTGAAGCTGGTCATATACAAAGCAGACTGCAAGAACAGGCTGCCGTTTTAGCTATCCCCCCCCAAAAAAAGATAAAAGACGCTGCTCTGGTAGAAGTCCCAGAGCTGGAAAACCACAAAAGAAGTAAAAAAGATCCGATTTTTTTATCCTAGATACTTGATTTCTTCTGGACATGCTATTTCAGGGCTCACAGGGCCTGGTCCAGAGACCTTGAAAGAAGTGGAGAGGTTTCTATCTATTTCAATAGAGTTTCAGAGAAATTCTGATGGGCCACTTTTCATTTTGGGGCGCGGTGCTACCTGTGCAGAATCTCAGTTGTAACGGGGAGAAGCTTCAGTCAGTTGTCACCATCCACAAACGCTTTGCAAAATATACCTTGCAAAAAGGCCAGAGCATTATTAATGTTATTTTACTTTCGACACACCTATTTCCAATAAATATTGAAAAATGTTACAGGTTATTTTTCATTTTCTACACTTAAGCAATTCCAAAAAAAGACAAACAGATTTTGGAGGTAAAACAAGCAAATACATTTGCTCCCCACACGTTTTTGTGCTGAAATTCAACTCTGGCTGAATTTTCACAGGTAAATTACAATCTCTGGAGAAAAACAGGGTTTCTATTTGGAGCCCTAATACACCTTTCATAAGAGTGGCCCAACCGTATTGCTGTGCCTTCGACCCTTTATTCCTGAGGTGCAGAAATGCCTGGTTCCAAATGTAGCAAAATGAGAAATTACAGAGCCTGTCTAACAAATCAAAAATAAATGAAGTAACAACATAAAGGTAAATTTACTGTTATTTATAATTTACCATTTTTACCTTGTTTTCAATTGTCTCTTAGTCCTCTTCATTCGAGGAGCCCATTACATTTTATTATGCTAAACCCTATCTTCTGTCACATAAATTACAGTTAAAGATCTTAATATTAAAGCCTCTTAGCTCCCAGACCATATTTCAGGCTTTGTTCAAACCAGACATTAATGCTGAAATTGAACACAGATCACTTTGTCATCATTACCTATGATCTCAAAAGTATAATACAATCTTTGCTATATATGGCACAAAAATGCTTCTTTGTATAACACTGAATTATGGAGATATATTGATATTCTTAATATTTTGACAAAACAATAAAACTAAATATGTTAGCTCTTTAGCAGATACCAGCATACCAGCCCAGCTATTATAACAACAGTTACAGAGGTAAAGGTTTATTTATTCCAGGTAAAATAGGAAATTAATCATATAGTTATTTTAATCCTAATTTTTCCCTGGTATAATTTAGCCTTCCTGCCCGCTGATACAGGAAGTCTGTTGCCAATGTTCATCATCATCTACTTGGCTTCACAATATCCACCTTTGTTACGGGAACAATATTCTCTTTTCAGTGGTCGTGACTCCAGCAAGGAGAAACACCGGTGCAGACTGTCTTTCATCTTATTGTGTGTCTTTTACTTCTGCCCCAGAATTATCCTAAAAGAGGTGTTCGTGAGCCTGGGCTGGGCTCCGGGCTGTGCGCAGGGATGGAGGAGGAGCACAGCGCAGTCTTGCCATATTACCGCAATCCTCTCCCGGTTTGTGCCTAGAGCCTGTATGATTATTATTATTATTATTATTATTATTATTATTATGATGATGAAAGGGCTGTTCTTTCATTCCAGCAGAGCCCTTCACATGCCTCTGGCTCATGTTCGGTGCTTACCCACTATTCCCAGACCCTTTACAGACGCATGCATACCGGGCCAAATTCTGTTTCTAGCTATTACCACGTCAGTCAGGAGAAACCCTACTGAATTCGCACGGGGGTAAGCGAGAGCAAAATGTTGCCTTTTGCAAGAGGAGTAAGTTATATTACCAGTGTAGACGTGAGAGTAGCTTCTGCAGGGTATTTTCACGTCACCTGCACAATATCTGTTCCCATGAATGAAAAGCCTTAGATGATTTCTTCTTACCCTGGACAATTAAAAAAGCCCCTGCTGTTTGTAGCACCCTGGCAAGGATCTCACCCCATCCTGCCACTGCAGCAGTGACAGAGGTAGCCCCCAAAAAGCTCTTCCCAAGAGAAAAGGCCATTTCTGATTTTTCGTCATCGTTTGGATTGCCCACAAACTGCTCCATTTGTCTAGTTACTCCTGATGAGTCGCCATGAGTGAGAGGGCACTGAAGCCACGAGATATTTTTTTCTGCATCCCGACTGGGTTTGGGAAAGGAGAAGAGCTGCTTTTCAGCAACGACTACTTTTCTCTGCCCGCAAATTAACTTTATACAAAAAGCAAAGATCCGTGTAAAGAAGTCTCAGTACGAGTGCATAGAAAAGTTGAATTCACAGCTCCCTGAATGAAAGCAAACTCTCCCAAACACTGCCTTGTCCAGGTGCTCGTTGGTATGAACAGACCAGCTGATGATAATTGCTTCAACGGAATACGTCCTGCAATACTTCAAAATATCTCTGTCCACTTATATTAGAGTTTGGGGTATTGCAGCATCTTTCATTATAAAGAGAGGGTTATTTTTTTAATATATACCTTTTCATTACAACTAGGAGTAAGGTCATGAGTTCTTCTCATGATGGAGGTATAAATATTACATTGTATGGCTGAAATAGTCTGCCTCTGTTCCTGGAGAATACCCTTGGGTAAAATACTGTGTCAGGGCAGCTGATTGCCTGCTCATTTCAGTTTGCTTACTTTTTACAAATAAATTGCTAGACAAATGAATAAAAAGAGAGCGTTAACTTCAGACAATCATATTCATAATGCAGGCCCATTATGGCTTCAGAGGCTTTAAGTCTAAATTAGAGTTATTTCTAAAATTAGCTATATCATTTTTTTTGGCTCATTTCTTTCCTCCTGGAAAAGGTGGGGGGGGGGGAATCTCATAGTGACAGTAAGAACTTGGGATGCAGGAGAAATGGGGTTTGCTCACAGTTTTCTTGCATGAAGCTGGGCAAGCTACATATACTCAGGTTAGAAAAAAAGCCTCTTCGCTCCACTTGGGTCCTGGAGTGATTCCAGGTGGCTTTGGACAGAAGATGCTGCACAACTGTGTCAGTTGTGCATACGGACTTTCAGAGGCCTATAGCCAGACATAACCATATCCCTTTTCTTCCACTTTTTGGCTTTCTTATCTTTTGAATTTGTCTCCCCTTTGTAGGCATGAGCAATTTGTTACTGGATGTGCATACAGCACCTGACGCCGTCAATTCATTTCAAGCATGAACCGGACTGCAGAGACTGGTGGTTTGCATGTTTAAAACTTTTTTCTATTTTGCTTTCCATTTTTCGCATTCATATTACTCTGGAGGTGCCACTTTCTGGTAGATTTTCAAGTATTCCCTTTTTTAATAGTTTTTAGACCCTGTTATTATCCTATAAGTGCTAAATGATAATGATTCATCTGTTCATTTCAATAGATACACAGTTATTTGCAGAGCGGTTATTAACCAGGGGCTGTTAATTATATAAGAAGATAATTTCATGTAAATGTTGGTCTTAAAAAACAAACTGTCTCTCTATTTATTGCCCAACAAGCAAGTATTTGGATTTGATTTTTTTTAATTTTGTTTCTGGTTTTTGTTTCGTTACTTCTTGTTCACACGCAAGGGAAGCGATTGATTCATTTGAGTGAATGAAAAATGCATCATAATTGCTGCAGTCTGTCCAGCCTGAATTATGTGCTGCTGGCACAGGAACAAGTAAATAATACCTCATCTGTTTACTGCTCTGATCAACCTTGCTATTTGAACCGGTGGCTAACAAAAGAGAGAGGAAATCCGCAGTTTGCAGATAGCGCGAGCCAGGAGTTGGCAAACAGCAATTACATCTCCAAAAAGGGATCTCAAGCAAATTTTGCCTGGTGCTCTGTAAGGCTGATAAAAAAAAGGGGGAGGGGGGGGATTGCCTTCTCAGCCTGATTTAAAACTGTCACTTTTGGGAAGGGTTTTTGTGTGTGTGTGTGTGTGTGGGAGGGTTCTGTCTGCACTGACGATGAGTGAGGTGTCTTTTCCTGGTGGGACCTTCCTACCTGCAGCGCTCGAGTGTGGAGAAGAGCAAAGCGCAAGTGAGGAGCTTCAGGTTCACGCAGCCTTTGGGACACCGACGAGGAGACGTGGGGCTTCTCTGGGAACCAGGGGCTCCAGCCCCAGAAGGGTCATCCCCAGCTTATCTCCTTCCCAAGGTCTGCCGCGTTGGTCTATGAGGCATGAGGTACTCCCACGCATTGGGAGGAGGTCCATTTTATTTTGCTTTAAATTTTGTAGCTTAAGCAATGTCGATCCTCAGTTTTATATGTATAAGACCATAAATCTTTACAGAAGACCTTCATCGTTTATGTGAACGTTTATGACACAGAGAAGAGCAGCTGGTAACACAACATCTCTCTGTGTCCCTTGGTCTCTGGGGTGGGTTCGCACAGTCCTTCTTCCACAACTGGAGCGTCTTTTTAACATGTGTCTGAGCTTGAGAAAAGCTGGGGTTAATGACGTGACATTTTCCATCTAGAACAAAACTAGAATCCTTCACCAAGTGACTATCGTGCTGCGTTCCCATCTGCAAGTGACTTCCCAATGTCCTGTTCTTATTTATCCTTTGAAGACACAGGCTGGTTTAAGGAACATAAAAATACCTAATTGCAAACCAGTCTCTTTACCATCTGCGTTTCTATTCCTGCCACTGCTAGTCTCACTGGCAAAACTCCTTGGCTCTGCATAAAAGTAAAGAATAAATAAAACTCAAAAAGCCATTAATTGATAGCTAAAATCATAGACGGAAAGACCAGAGAGCTTTAAAATAAGTATTTGACTCCAGTGGTAGCAAGTGCAAACTTCCTGCTGGTGTTGGCAGGCTGGAATCAAACACAGACTTCCACAGGTCCGTGTGGATTTTTCCCTATAAATCACATCATCGTTGGATTTAAAAGCTTGAGCTAAAATCCACGGTAAGCAATGAGAGTTGGAAACCTGACTATCTGACTTTAGCTTGCTCGGTTAGGATCTGAGTCTTTAACATCCATGCTACAAGCAAAAAGTGTTTGCTTTCATGTTTTTCTACCATATTTGAACACTGATTTTTTAAAATTCTTGCATTTAAAATTCAGATTAAGCTTTTACGATTTTTGCTACTGACCTTCATTACACTTTTTTCTTTTGCAGCTGTCAAATTAAAGTGATTTATATTTTCTAAAGTTAAAGCATATTTCCGATGATCGTGATAATTATCTTCCAGCTAAGAGTCCATCATATTTAAGACATTAGGTCGACAGGGTGGTGTAATGGCAGCTATAAGTCACATGAGGACTTATCTCCTGGGGACTATCCTGGTGTATACCCGGAGAAAGATGCCCCGATGGGCTCTCAGCTCCAACACAGCGCCAGCAGTACCAAAAGTTCTGCATTTGAACTGCTTCAACACATAATCCTGTGTATCTAGCCAGTATCATAATTATTGTTAGAACACATTTTGGGATGCTACTTACATTTAGCTTTACATCAACCTTTTTTGTAAGGCAAACATGACAGATGCCATTCACATGCCAGGCAGATCTTTTTTTATTTATTCCTTCCTTGCTCAATAGAATTTTATTTGGCAATTAAATAAGTACCCACATAATTCTGTAGACTGTAGGGTGCTGGCTTTTTTATTTTGCATGGAATAATTACATTCACAGAAAGAATATTTTAATGTGTTATCTTTTCAATATAAATTTGTTTTATTTAATATAAAAGGAAAATTTAATTTTACTTTCCAAATATAAATTACATCTAGTAAAATGCAATGGTAGTAAAATGCAATGGTCTGTAACGTAGACAGAAGGTTCTTTTATATGGAAAATATTCTTTCTATGAAAATTAATTGGTTCTTACTTTAAAATTTTTGCACTGGCAAATATTTGTCCTCTATGTATATGGTGTTATCTGGCAGTAAAATTTATTACCACCTGAACTATTCATCCCCATATTTCAGGACACTGAAAATCATAAAGATTGTTCCCTTATGCTGAGGTGAATGCTTGCTCAAAGCACAATCATTTCAATTTCAAAATGATGAAAGATAGTAAGTGAAAATGCATGAGAAGTTTCAAGAACTATGGAAAAAAAATTCACCTTTTGAACTGTTGAATTTTAGCAGCCAAATAATAGTCTATTTGCTAGTTTCAAAGGTGAATTTTCACCGATAATATCATATGGGACACAAATCCGATTTTCCAAGCTACTGGGTATACAACAAGAAGGTCCCCAAGAGGTAAGTCCTCATGCGGTACAAAGAGCTGTGGGCTGATTTCATTGGGAGCTCAGTACCAACAAATTTCTGAAAATTCGATTATCCCCAAGGAAGCACCAAAATACCTGCTCCAATGTAGCTAACTCCTCTAGCAGGAGCTGAGCTCTGCTGCCGGACAGACACTTGCTTTCCATCGTGCTGCCCTTTCCCATCGCCAGTCCAAAGTCCCTATTGCACCTTGACCGAATGCGTTGCAGAGTACCCCTATTTTTCGGCTTTATACCCCGAACAGACACTCAGGGTTCGCACGTAAGGCACCAGCTAAACAAGAGCTGCCGTTGAAGTCAAAGATACCAGCTCACTTTCCAGGTGGAGATTTCTGACTAATTTGTGCCTGGTTGCCATGGGTGTCTTTGGGAGGTCCTTCCCAGTAGAAGTCATTGCCGTTGGGCACGTGCCCAACTGACTGTAGCATCTGGACCTTCGTTAGTGGCATCCACTGCCACAGAGAACAGTACCTGTAGACAGGCTTTGGAGTTGCTTTCCAGATTATATTCCAGTTTTTTAACAGGTATTTGCTAATGTATTTTTAAGCCATGCAACTTCACCCTTTGAAGTAACGTGCAATTTCCACCTTAAGCGAGGAACTTTCTTGATGAATAATAGTTCTTTGGTTTGGGGTTTTCTTTCCTAGTTGAGTTTCAGAACATACCATTGGCTTTACCAAAATCAGTGGTTTCCTGCTTCAGAAACTTTCTAGGTGGCAATGGGCAAAGCCATGAGTAACCACTATTGCTGTCGTCGTTCCCCAAGAAAATCCCTCCAGCCTCCTGCCCCTGCTTTGCCATGTGAGCCACACGTTCCTTCCCTGGTGTTCCTCTTGCTTCCTTAAATAAAGACAGCCAGTCTAGTTTTTGCTCAATTACTTCATATAATTGCAGAATACGTGGAGTTCAATTGGGAAACTAACACGGAGCTGTAAAAATGGTGCTGTGGTAGCAGTCACTACAGGAGGAATAAATCCGCTTTGGTTTGAGAATCCCCTCCGGGACATCTTCCAATGTTGCAGTAATTTTCTTCCCCCATAACTGTGGTTTAGTCTCACTGCAGCTTATGTATCATATTGGAGAGCAGCGATATATGAAGAAATGAAACTCCTTTTGTTGCTTTTCTTTCAGGCATTTGCTATTTGTACACCGATGCCTGCTTTACATTATTGCAAGAAGGCCAGAAGAGAAGGCAGCTATTGCAGAGATTTGACCTTCTAATAAAGATGGAGAAAAATTGCTTAGGAACAGTTTGGTTTCTTGAGACAGAAAGCTGTCTAGTAAGAGTCTCTGATGTAGCTCTTTGGGCCACTTGTAATTGCTGGGGATCTGAGTCCCTATGCTGTACTCATTTTATAGTTTCAGACACTGCATTTGGAGAAGAGCATGAGTAAACATTTGCCATTTGCTGCCACCTTTGATATTAAGCAGGCCAGGTCTAGGAAACAAGCTGAAATGTCAACAGAGCAAAATGTATCCTTGCGGAGCACCAATTAACTCTGCCTTTAAAAGGCAAATACCCTGATTACATATCATATATATATATGGTTGCCTATATATATATATATATATATATAGGCAACCATTTGAAAATTACTATGAGAAGCCAGAAGTACAGACTGGTAAACCACGGAACCTGGCAAACTTTAAAGTGATTTGAGATTGAGGCTGATTGAGATTCACAGATAAACCCATGCCTGTGACAAAGCTCTTTTAATATTCTCAACAGAAAGATTGGTATGCCACACAGCTCATAGAAATGTAAAATATTTTCTTGAAAGAAAGACATAGGCGGAAGGTGATATGAGTCATCTTTTGTGAATCTGAGTCGACCGAGCATCCTACGATGGAGAGAGTGGCCTCCTGTTCTCTGCTAAGTTGTGTCTACGTGATGACCCTCTTATGATATTTTTGTGGAGATCTCCCTTTTCCTGAGAATTGGGACGAATGTCAAGATGATCCCAGAAGATACAAAGCAAGAGTCAGATAGGCATGTGCTTTGGAACATACTGATCCTGCCCGTTTCTAGAAAATGAGTATCACTGTCTTTGCATCATCTTTGATTAGTAACCTCTCCAAGTAATTGCTGCAAGGGTAATTATTGGTCGTTGGAGTTATACCAGTGTCAAATGGTTACTACTCTTATCACAAGTAAGTCCCATTTTTAATGGATTGATCCGGGAAAAAGATGGACTTTTAGTTGATGTGCAATACACATTTTTGTTATTTTGTATACATCCCTTTTCTCACTCTCTCTTTTTATCTCCCAGCTTCACCTTTCGTCCTGAGGCTGTAAGCCTTTCCACAGCTCTTCCATGTAATGAAGTAGCTAAAGAAACCAAGAATAAATCTCTCTGCTTTTTTCAGCAGAGATACTTCAGCTGCTGATGTTTTTGTGAAGGGAAACCAGAAAATTGAAGTCTCAGATCAGCAAATGAGAGCGACCTGCTGCCGTGTATTCTTCTATCAGCAGCTGTCTCATGAGCAACAGCCAAAAAGATGAAAACAGAGAGTAGCTCGGTACCCTATCAGGGTTGTCCTGTGCCAGAACTCTAAACTCAGATGCACGCCTGTATCTGGAAATTTGTCCTTCACAGACTCGGCCACAGGTGTTCATCTGCACGGTGCCGTCAAGACTTGGGTGATTTGAGCAAATCCAGAAGCACGTACTGAGGGCTCTGCAGCAGAAATCAAAGTATTTTGGAAGATCGTATTGGGAGGAGTTGGCAGCTTCCGCAGAACAATCCTTATGTACACCTTATAACAATCCTTATGTCCTTTTAATGTTTACCATGCCAAGCTCTGGGTCTGGGTCTGGTTTCTTCACCACCTATGCTGATTTCAAGCTACTTCTACATGATGGTATTATTACTGGTGTTTCCAAATACTTTATTTAATGCACATTCGTAGCTAATGACATACTGACTAAAACCACTATTAGTATTTACTGTTGGTTTCAGATCTTTTCTCCACAAAAAATTCTTTAAGAAAAAACACCCAGAAAATATGTGTAGATGCAGGAGACATATTTCTAAGTAGCTTTCCATTAGATTATTCATATTTTTCATCATGACGACCAGAGATTAGTCCCCCCAAAACCCAGGGTTTTTCCTAGTGATAAACAATGTGATGGTGCTGCCTTTTTCCACACAACGGTATAAACAACAGTTAAATAACAGCTGATATATTGTGTGAATTAGAAGTTCCCCCAAAGCCTGCTTTCATTCACATTGATAATTTGGTTAAACAATAATTTCCAGAAACTACAACCTTTTAATAAAGATATTCACTGCTGGCAGAAATCTCATCCCACTCTCCATTTATGCCTTTAGTACATTTTCTAAAGGTTCTCCGCACTTTGTTACTTAATTATGCATCATGTTTACCGTACTCATTTTACAATTACATGACGACGCGGTTGTAAGCAGCAGCTGCTATAGCAGGGGAGGAAGAACCTCAGTTATCTGATAGCTCCCTTGATTCACTTTTCTGTCCCAGAAATAAGAAGCACCTTTGATTGCTCCTTCTAAAGAGGCGGAGGCAAGTCTCTCAAGATATGCCAGCAGCTATTTGTGGTTGTCACTCATGGCAACTGGTTAAAGAGCTGTACAATTTATATTGTTATCTTATTTTGAATGGAGATGCATAATATGTTTATAATGGCTATAGATAGGCCAGACCGTGTTCTATCAGCTGTGTGTGTCGCCAGATCTAGCAGTGATATGCATTGCTCACGTGTGTTTTAACCAACCAAAGCTCCCTTGCTGTGGCAAAAATCAGACAAAGGGAGCAAAAGCCTTCCTCCTTCTGGGGGCTTCGAGGGGACAGCAGAGCAGATTTGCAGGAATGTCATAAATAACCCGTTACCTGGCAAACTGTTCTGATGTGACTGGGAAAAAATTTTGACCGTAGAGCGCCAGCCACGTGCTTGAGCCCTCCAGTTGATGGCTCCAACTTCTCTGGGGAGAGCTGTGGCCTCAGCACACCAGCCTTCACCCAGCGATGGCCATACCCGAGGAAGGTGGAGGACAGGAACGTCCCGCATGATGTGCTGCAAGCCACGCTGCGCGGATCCCTTGGAGGAAAAGCGAAAAGGATGTTGCCCAAATCCTCGGATGGGGCAGGCATTGGTCCTGGGGGCAGCGGACACATGAGACTCCTTGGTGGAAGTGAGGGTGCAGGGCACGAGGCCCTTTCGGTTCCTTGCAGGCATGACGGCACGTTGCACGTGTATCACTTAATCTTAGGGCCAAAGAATGCTTCTTGACGTGTTAAATCCACCATAAGTCCCACCAGCTGGACCTGACTAGGGAGAGGGGTAAAACATGGTTGCAAGGTCGCATCTTGGGTGAGCACCTTCCTTTGGGTGTTTGCTGGAGCAATAGGATCTCTCCAGGAGCTTGTGTCTGAATTTGGCAGAAGCGTTCTTTGCTCCCAGTTTAGATACAAGGGTAACAAGGATAGGTTTACTCACCATCAGAACTTCTGGAAGAGGAGATTTGGGGGTTTTTTACCGTCTGTGTGAGTCATTCTGAAATCTCCCAGTTGCAGCAGATACCATACAGCTGAGGATGCTCTGTCAGCCGCCCAACACCGCGCTTTACTTCAATCCTGCTTTTTGCACTTGCAGTCCTTTCCACCATGTGTGCTGCTGCTTCTAAGCAATTCCTACTTACAGAAGGTAAGACAAATGACCAAAACTGAAATTGCCCAGAGGCAGATATGGTTTTTCTCACATTAATTAAAGAAATTAGGAGATGATGAAGGCGTAGCCACAGGAAATATTTCATTTTTTATGTCACGGCCTGATAAATTTTGATTTAGAGGAGAGATTTTTAAATCCCTTAATGATGGCTTTCAGCATGTCCCTTTCCAAAAGTAACTAGCAAGCACAAACACAGACTGCTCGCTAGAGTAAACTGCCAGTAGTAATAAAGCTGGGGCTCTTAATTATGTGGAACTCGTTGCTCCCTTTTCTTCCAAGTCTTCAAGGTTTGCTCAGTTGAGAAGGCTGAAATCAGAAACTTCAGCTAGTAACTAGCCAGTTTAAGAGACGTCAGCCTTATCCTTCAATAACAAAGTGAAAGCATTCCTGTTGTTCTCCTGCGTAGGCAAATGTCATTTCACAATTTATGATTTTCAAGCCCATTTACATTCCCATTGAATATCAATAGTTGTCCAGAAATACTAAATGGTAATGAGAAAAGCTGAAGGGTTCTCATACATGGAAGAAAAAGGAGGCTGAATGCCTTTAATTTGTCCCTTTCCTGTGTTAGTGACTAATTTCGAAATAGTGAACATTTCAAATAGTTTTACACACACATTTCAAAGACAAGGCTTCACTATATTGACGGATCTCATTCCCAAAAGATAAAACTATGGGGTTTTGTCAGTTTTTCCAAAGACAGGAGCCTTTTATTAGATCATAAATTATTGGGAGGACAGAGTTGATAGACTTCTTTAGGCTGATAATGTACTTTGAAAGAAAAGGCAGTTTTATACTTCTGCAAAATCGTATTTAAAATATTTATATACCTATCAACGGAGACACTGAGGTAATTCACCTCTGGGTCACTGGTTCAAAACCAAACCAGCTCTTTTACATCCAAAACGTGTTGCCTTCTGACAGCTGTAGACTTGCCTAGATTTTTTTGTTATGATCCTATTAAGCTTGCCCCTTGCGTCGTACAGTCCTCTTGGATAAAATTTGGCAATGTGCAGAGGAGAGGCCTAGGGCTGGACAGAAAAGAAAATAAAGTTGAACTTTTTGTTTTAGCAAATTTTCAGAATGAGGCGGGTGAGATATTACAGGACCAAGCAATAACTTCCCTACTCGAGCTAATACAATATGTACTATTAGGAAATGCTCTGTATATAGCTCATAAACTAGCTAGTCTGCTGTATACAGAATGCCTGCAGTCTCATAAAATGTTATTCTTTTGCTTTATCTTGTTAGTATAATGTGAAGCTTCATTAAGCCGCCAGATGAATCATATAGTAATTGGATATAATGAATTTAATTATGTAATTTCTTTTTTCATAATGAAACAAAGTCATATTTTACAAGCAGGCAAAGTATTGTTTGGAGTTACAGATTTAAGCTAACGTTTGGCAAGAAAAGCACAACCGAGGACTGATGGCTCTTCTTTTTTTTTTTTTTTTTTTTTTTTTCCCCCCCTCTGGTTTTATCTGACCTTCACTGTTTGGATTTGTCCATGCAGGGACCACAACCATATTTGTGCTAAACAGATAAAACTTGATGTTCATGTCCTGTGGGCGCTGGTGGAAGGTAAGTCACCTCCAGCACATCGCCTTGAGTCTACGTGGTGGAGCCAACAACTGAGAACAAGTCTCGGGACCGGAGCAAGCAGAGTGGGGATGACCAAGCAACATCACCAGAATTACCGTAATAAGCCTGCCTCAGGATCCAGTATCTTCTCTCCATTACTGGCCAGAAATAGGTATTTCTTTTTGGTTTTGACCCCCCCCCCAGCAGCTTGCGGGGGGGTGAGAAATCAACACCTCTGTGTTAGGGTCACCCCTCTCTGCGGTAGCTGCCGTCAGGGCATGCCAATCTAGCAGCCTACAATTAAACAATAATATCATCTCCCAGGGAGGACCTTTGCCGGGAGCCTGAACCTGCCACTCGCAGGTGCCACCGATTCCTCTGCGAGGTGGAGGGGCTCGGAGTCTCCCAGAGACAGCGCAACATTTCGCAGGGCAAGGTATTAATGTCAGCCCTTCCCTCCCTAACTCCCATTAATGACTTTCTGATGACCCGTGCTTATAATATCCTCCACCCTTCTCACTACTTGGCCATTGAGGATGTTCCAAGGAAATGAAACCTAATGATAAAACAGTACTTGAAATATCAACATCCCTGGCCTAATTAGAGCTGGGCCAATGGGCCCTAATTGCATAACTGAAATGCACCCAGTTGAGTTCTTTCTATTGTAACTTGACTACACGTCTCGGCCCTGATTAATAGAGCCAGCGCCGCAAACTAAAATGCAGTTAATTTATTGTAAGTTTTATTAGGCATATAAAAGGAGACCAGGAATTACTAGCCTTTCGTTGCTAGAGATACATTTCATCTATGACTCAGACCAGATTCTTCACAGATTAAGCTTGTTAATTTTACTTATTGCCAACATTCTTCACCGCATTGCTGGAGCGAGAGCCACAGGCTCTTGTCTAGAGCGGACGCTATGAAAAGAACCGGGGGCCTTGGACAACAGTAACATTAACTACTTTGTCCTTTTAATTCATCTAATTACATGCAAGAAAAAAGAAACAGACCATTTGCAGGCTGTCTTTAGTTGCCTTTCTGCAGTGATGCTGAGCCAGTGCTTTTGTAGGCTTTTTGTTGTCTTATTAGCGAGCTTTTGTTCAGAGAGATGGTTAAAGCCATTTTCAGCAGCTAGCGAGATGAAACAGTTTCAATAAGGACCCAATGTACTTGTTTAAATTACCTTTCAAAATGCTTGAAACCATTAAGGGGGAGGTGCTACAAATAAAAGTTGGATTTTTTTTGTTATAATGTTTTACCCTAATAATAGCTTTTATTTTATTATAATCCATTAGTTGACAATATTATTCTATAGATTATTAGGCTGCAATTTTGTTATTTCATCACACTTTCAGCACTCACTCACAGAGCTGGAAACCACAAATCTCCGTATAATATGCTTTCAATTTTGTTAAAATCTGTATTTAACCGGTTTGGCTGTGAAACATCTTGGGAGAAAATGTGTTTTTAATTCTGTCCTGATTAGTGTAACAGTTGACAGGGCTGAGTAGTGACATGATGGTATCTTATTTTCTACTGTTCCTACTGTTACCTTTTCCCTGACAGATTTTATTTATTATTTTCACTTCTCCAGAGCTAACAAGTCCAAGTGTACTCCGCAACTTCCACTAAAGGGAATTTATCCCTTGTTGAATGAACATCACAGTTAGAAAATCTAATTAAAAAGAGCCGATGTTCCTGGTTTGCTGGCAGGCTAATAGTAATGTGAGGCTTTTGAAAAATTTAGTGCCTACAGGTAAAATAAAAGTGTATTTAGCATTCAGTGGTCACAAACAGAAGGTGATTCAGAACTGTAGCTGGCAAAGGCTGGGAAATAAGGCAGGCAAGACTTCTTGGTTAATGTAGGGAAAATGGTAATATGTTTTCCTGTTTCACATCTTCTGTTTACTTACCTAAAATTGCGCTAGTATCATGGCTGTGGCAAAGAGCTGAGCTTTCTGCAAGACATGGCTAAAATTTGGAATGTAGCTCTACCAATAAAAATTTACAACCAGTTCTTAATCTGCATATTTTTTCTAATTCTTGGAAGTGAACTTAGTGCTGATGTGCAGAGCAAAACAACTGGCAAGCCAAGGCAGACCAGCGAGGACGACTTCTTTTGACTGTGGCTGCCGTGGGTGCAAATGGTGTGACCCCAACTGGCTGAACTGGAAACTCTGACGTTTACGCTGCATTTACTCTGAGTTTGGTCTGGTTGACCTCCACCTGGGGGATCAAAGCTTTTTCTCACGCTGCTCCAATCCCTTCTGCAATTTTTGGCGTGCATCATGGAGACCTTATGTGCGGGGCTACGATGACTGTGTGGTTAGATCAGCTTCATGGAAAGCCCGTATTAACATACACCTTGAAAATGAGAGCTGCTGTTGTTGTAAACTAAGGGGAATGCAGGTGGGCTGGGCAGTGAGCAAGCAAGGAGAAAGGCTACAAGAGCTGTGCCCAAATCCATTTCTTGATACTAAACCCTGCGTGGGTTACTTTCAATCAGTCATATTCTTTCTGCATTTTTTTTTTCCAAATAAATCAGGCTCATACAGCATTTACAGTGCTTTTTATGTATATTACTACAGGATTTTATAGTCGCTTTCCCAATGAAACAATCAGGAACATTACAACGGTGGACTCTGGCATGGGCTTAACTAGGCTGACCTAAGCTCACAAGCTCCCTACGGATGTGCTCATGCAGATCAGGCTGCAGGATGAGGGCCTAGGACACCGGATAAATATTTTTCCGTAATGTGTCACGAAATTCATTGAGAACAAGAGCAAAATAGACCTATGCTCTATGGACTCGTTTAACTGGCTCAACCCGTGTACAGTCACCCTCTGTATGTGAAGCAAGTTATATCCCCACTCATCACTTACCGTGAGAAGATGCTTCCCCCACAGGTTGCCAATACTGTAACACATGATTTGTGATTTAGAGATGCTGATTAAGGGATTGTGAGGAGGGAAGGCAGCTTTGCCTGTACAACCAGCAAATTGTGGCCTTGGTCCAGGAAAAAATGTGAACGTTTGATTACAGTTGAAAAAAATGTAGGAAAAAAAAAAAAAAACCAACTTGCCTTTCAGCACACACAGGATGGATCAGGGCCTTAGCTCATGCGTGTTTTGTGCATTTGCTAAGCTGACTGCTGACTTTGTGTATCCTGAATGCGACTACAGTTTATCTTCCGCAGCAGTCATAAGAGAAACATTTTTAGATAAGGAATGGTAGGAACCCAATGTTTCCTTATTACCATTTATTTTCCTCAAGCAAAACTGGAATGGGGTCACATATATTCATGTTTTGTGAATTAAAATCTTCAATCTTGCCATAGATGTGCCTAGTGCATGCCGTGAGTTTCTGCTGTGGCGTGTTAGAAGAGGTTGGAGAGATTCGTTTGCAGTGAGACTTAGTGCCTTCTTCCAGGGCACTGATTTGTACATGCTGGCTCCTAAGTACGAATAAGAAGCCACAGAAAAGCTATACCCAGTTAAATACCTAATTCCCTAGCTGAGCAGTCCAATTGGTGAATAATAAATTTATAGGTATACTATGTGTTTTATGGGATTTTAAGAGAGTTTTTCTTTTCCTTATCTCTTGCACTACTTCCAGGCAAACCAGAAAATAATTCAGTGAAATTTACCAGTGAAAATGAATTCTTCCATAAAATTATCAACAAATCGGAAAATGCTCGTAGCCTGTTATATCTTAAATTGCTGGTGTGATTTATAATATCTTGCAGAGAGAATATAATGTTCCCCACGTTCTTTTCCAGATAGATTTTTTTATAAAAAATAATAAAACTTAAAAGTATGCTGGGAATCATGAATATGCCAAATGTGTGTGCAACTTATGGCAACTACAGGAGACTAATAGCAATTTTTATTCTCTACAAAATGTAACTCATTTCTTTTTAATGGTAATATGTTTGCTCAAAGTGCGTCTCTTCAGGCAGAGAGAGGAAAAACTATAGAGACCTCACACAAATAGCTCTTTTGATATTCTTTCTGATAAGGCCACCCTTTTAGAGAACAAAAATTAAGTTTGGCCACACATTGTAACATCCATGTGTTTGACCATTGAACGCAATGTGTGGCCATTAGAAATAAAAGAAAAATCAATAGGGTTTCATTAAAACAGCAGGCAATCAGGGCTACGGCACTAGCTTAATTACAGTTTCAGTAGCATTTGCTTTAATTGGAAAGAATAAAAGAAGTGAAGTGGAGTGAATGAAGAAATTAGCATATCTATCACTGTTGTCACATTGTACTGTGGCCTTAAAGCACTGTTTGCTCTTTAGTATCCCTGATGTTTTGTGAGGCCCCGAAAAAATATGGAAAGGCAATTAGCAAATAATCAGATTGCACCTTTGCAGGGTTCTAATTAAAGATCTTTATAATGCCGGGAATGCATGTTTTTTATCTTTATTATATACAGCAGATATAATTTGCCTCACTTGCATTCATACAGCGTTGTGCATACATACGTATAACCGACAGAGCAGGAAGGGGGTTGTATTTTGTGTTCGATGCTCTCCAGTGGGAGTTAACTGCTGTCACACAAAAACCCTCTTCGTACAGCAGCAACCTCCGGCAACGAGGTGACTGTCCAGGCAATAGGCAACCTAGTAAAGAGGCAAGAAAAGAAAGCCAGAGCAAACAACCGTGTCTCCTGAGCTTGCGGCAGGGGCAGCAGAAGGACACATCCAGGTTCGCGCTGCCCTCAACCACGGACCGGTGTGAGTAGACACCGTGGTGGCCCCTACTGCCCCTTAGTCGTCCGCAAAAGTGGAGGATGCACAGCTGATGCCCCGTAAAATTCACCGTCGGGCTCCAAGCTGGTTCTTGGGGACCCCCCAAGACTTTTGTGAGCTTCAGGTCTGGACCTGAGCAAACATCTACACCACGTGTAGAAGACAAGCCATCCCACCCGATGTTCTCCCACCACTGCAGTCACTGACAAAGCAGGTGTCACCCCCAGTCCTGGCAGTCTGAGAGTGACACCGGCCATGGGACGTGTGTTTGGGTTCCTGCTAAAGCAACTTTAAAAGCTGAAGTTATCAAAGACATTTCTTTACCGGCATTTTCATTTTAAATGAGTCGAAGGGGAAGGAGTCTGGATTCAATATCTGCCAGCAACCAGATTTTGGGCGGTTCATTTCACTTCTATCTCGCCCTACTAGAATTACGAATAAAACTTCCTTCATACTTACAAAGAGATCAACCAGTAAAGTGGCATTTTCCCCTCTTTTATGGAGGTGTCTATTGAGGCCAACAGCAGCACCAAAGCAGAGCTAATATTAGCGAAATCACAGGTAGGCCAAAAATTATGTAAAGAGCTAATATATTATTCTCACTGCTCCTGAAAAGGTAATTCGAATGTCAATTATCTTCCTGTTATTAAATTGTTCATAAAGCAATCGTGTCTTTCATGGATTAATTCACTCCTTGAAATTATTATGTGATTATTTTGGGAAAAAAAGAAGCGTGTTTCTGTTGACAGATTATTCATGAATGATTCATTACAATTCATTCTGAACATTCGGGCAAAGATTTTCTTTTGTCTTGTTGTGTGTCCCATCTCTTACACAATGCTCGATACATACGTGCTTCGGGGGGTTTTAACCTTTTTCATCTCTCCATGACATGAGACCTCAGGTTTCTTTGAGATACATCATGCTTCTATAACCCTCAAGTCCCAACTTCTTAAAGGATTTCATAGCATATGAGGGCTCCAAGCATGTGCGCAAAGCTGGGATGTTTGGATATCATTGGACAAAGACACACCAGAGATCAGGGAGCAGAATCTAGATCAAAAGTTTGGGAGTGATAAATATGGCACAACACCTATGTTTGTAAAGAGCAACAAATGCCTAAATTTGTAGGTAGGTACTTAGAGCAATTTAAATCATCCTCTCAGCAGTGCACGGTGTCAAAGTCAAATTAAAACTCAGTGTAAACTAGGTTCCTGGAGGGTATAAGTCTCAATCAGTTCACAGTTGCAAGCTTGCTTGTGAAAACATTGTGTGTTCACTATTTCCATCTTCCTTTCACGGCCCTATCTTTATGCAAAGACCAATTCCAAGGAACCATAAAACGGGGAAAGACACTAAAAAATCCTACCCATTTGGGGAATTGTAATAAAATTCTCCTGTGTAATAAAACTTCTAAACGGGCCAACATTCCTGTGGTTCATACCAGACTCCTGCAGATCTCTGAAGCTTGCCACTGTCTGCTCCAAACTTGAGGACCAAAACTTCTATCCCAAAGTCGCCCAGGGGACAGCCCAGGAGCTCCGAAACACCCGAAGACGGTGACATGAGTACGAAGACATGGAACCAGCTCCCCACAAAGGGGCTGGAAAGAAGACAGCATAGGGAGACAAATGTTTTGATAAATTTACTACAAACAAAAGTGAATGGAATTAATTGCAGGTTTGATACTGTTTTAAGCACTGTCGAATAAAGCATCCTTTTACGCAGCTGCTATTGAATTAACTTCCTAAAGTTACTGCAAATGCCTTTCGGCCAGAGGATTCTTGAAGGGCAGAAATATATTTATGGAGTGGAAACCCAATTTGAGGAGGAACTTCCACAGACACAAACAAATGCCTCAAACCAGTTTGGCAGTACGTGATAACTCTATTTGTAATTAAAGGTTAAAGTATACTTAAACCAGTTTGGCAGTTAAAAACAATTTTAATTGAAAATATACATTTGTAATTGCAAATGGAAAGATTTCCTGTAATAGCAGTAACAGACCCATTTTCTAATAAGATGAACAATACAGTTGATGACTGAAGCATCTGTATATAGTTACATACAGCATTTCTGTACTGCAGGCTGCCAATTTATTTCAGCAGTGAAAAGCTTGATTTATTGTTTGTAGCATTACCATCTGTTGTAGTTATTACAGAAATTATATATAAACCAGTTAGTAAACACTTTGCCCCATTGTCTGTTGTTTTGATAATCACCCATAATAACATCTAGCATCAATATGGTCTTTAAACCCGATTTGGGAGTTAATGGAATAAGAGGAGGCAGTCAGTATATGCACCAGGGTAATGTCATTAGGAATGTTTGTGAAGAACAAATTAAATCAGTTGTAAATTGTGCTCTCAAGTCAGCCAGAAAACCAGTCTTGTTCAGGAGAAGGGATTTATATTTTAACCTCGTGCAGAAAATGTACTTAAGCAGATTAAAATAAAATAGGGACTTCGTCGATGGATGTAAATGGTAATTGCTGGAGCTCTAATGGCTTCCTGTTGGCTATGTCATGCAGTGGGCACAGCTATTTTAAAGTTAACCAGTGCTTGAGGTCATACTTTTACAGATTCAGTCATTAAACAGGACTAGACATGTCACTAAATGGTTGATTATTCAAATGACGAGCCTGCTAAAATGTTACCCATGTCATATTCCGAACAGAGGATTAAAAAAAAAATTTTAAGGTAGAGTTGAAATAAAATATAGATTAAATGAATTCAAGTATAAGTCAATAGAAGCATCTGTATGGGGTCTCATTTGTTTTGGATGGCAGGCTCTGCTTTATATCAGTTTGTAGTGGTTAGTTAAATTATTCACGTTGGGCTTTTTCTTGTATACAAATAGTTTTATGTATCAGAGGTGTAGTCTCTCAATAAATTATCATATCCTGAAGTATTATCTGTATGAGAAGTTGTACAGGTTGTAGGTATATGAGAAACAGATTTATTATATACTGGTGCACTTTATTATGTGCCTGTGACCATTTCACTTGCCCACCTACGTGTCAGCAGTGTAATTTTAGCACCATTTTAGTGATATACTGAAAAGTCAAATACAGAGTTTTCTGAAGACTCTGGCTGCATGAACATTTTCTTCCAAAACAAAATATCACTTCTCATAGATAATCTTCTCCGTCTTTCATCTGCACCAAGGATGATCGATATGGTCTTGTTTATAAGTGAAATATGAAAGGCATATCCTGAGTTCCAGTCATATTTGAATTAGTAAAAATGGCAAACGTCAAGCTAAAATTAATGGTTTTCATAGGTTGGTAGGCAAGAAATAACCACTAATATTTAAAACACAAGCACCGTCTTTGCATGGTTGTTATTAGTAGATCTATTTCTCTAACAGGGCATACGAGCTTTAGACCTTGCCAAGGAGAACCGAAGAAGATAGAGTTTGTTTCCAGGGCTTGAGGGCATCCCAGATAAAGCCTGCGAATGCCGTGCCGTAAACCCGGTGATGATTCCTCCACTGAGTGACCTGAGAAGGAAAGAGCTCTCACGGACTGACGTTCTCCAAGCTTAATGAGCAAAACCAAGATATTCTCGCTGCCCAAAAATGCCCAGGCTGCCAACGCGGAGGAGCTGGCACGTGCTGCCGGAGGGACGGATGGGCGGCTGTGCAAAACCCCAGGCGTTCGATACCAGGCTGAGCATCCGAGCACCGGGCAGGACAATTTAGAGAAGGTAAATACGGGCTTTGTCCCACAGAGCTTCCAAAATTTGAAAAGACGCAAAGTCAAAGGGAAAACCTTTGTGTCTGAGGGTCTGGGGAGAAACTACGGGGATCTAGCAACGGAAGAAAATGAAGGGAAGGAGGAAGCCTGTTGTGCAGATGGGAATTAGAAAGCAAAAAGAGAGAGAAAAAAAGGAATGTGTTTGGAATATTTTCTGTACGAAACAACTTGAGGGAGAGAGTATTTTTCATAAACTAATACAATTATTTTAATTAAAAAATCCTTAAAATATTAATGGAAGGCGTCTGAAGGCAGAGTTAATTATAGCTATGCCACTCACCCAGCCATAGTTAAGGCTCTGTCAGGATTCCCGTTATGAATGCTGGTTTTTTGAGAGGTAATAACTCAGTCAGCCCAAATTTCCTAACGGGTAGAACTTTATGTGGAAGCTCTCAGCACAGGCGTTAATTTTTTTCTTTTGTTTCCTCTGTTGCCCATATTTCTTAATTGATTTGGTTCTTTTCGAGGTACAGAAAAACACCAGGTTCGAATGTTTGGATACACGGGTAAATGGATCGAGGTCACTACAGTTTCAGGGCATCCAGTTTCCCTTTGCCATCCTGCAGAGAGTGGATATTGGAGGCTTTGTCAATACAAAAGTCAAGGGAGGAAGACGAACATTTTTGCCAAAACCAAGGGCTGTGCTCAGATGCAAGTGGGACTGATCCCAGAGCTCCAGTCCAACCAGCAGCAGGAAGGATTGGAGTTAAAGCACCAGGACTTTGAGTCCAGCTTTCAACAGGGAAGGGTTGCTGTGGAGGGTTTATCTGGGTACAGGAGCCAGAACCTGGGATCTCCTCAAGCAACCTTGTCAAATACTGGGACTCCATGGTGAAATAAAGTGAGAGCACAGAGGGACTGCGTAGGGCACTCTGTAGCCTCTTTGGCACTAACCTTATGCATCGCAGGAGCAAACTATACCTTCTATCACTTGTGTTAACTGTTTTCTTGATTTCTTCTTAGGAATTTAAAATGAAAGACCTTACGAAATAGCATCTCTCACGCATACGGAGAAGAAACTGATGGTTTATAGCAGTAAATTTCATGCACAAAACATCCTCCACATTTATTTATTGTTAATTTCACATAAGTTTCATTCAACTCTGCAGATGAAGGACCTTTGTTATTTTCCCATTAAAAAAAAAGTAGAACACAAATTTATGTCACTCCCAAAAGCAAAATCTGCTGATAAATACCAGAGTTCTTTTATTTGCCTAAACACAGCCATTAAACCACTTTCATTCTGGTGAGAGATCTGGCTTGCATATACCATATTAGTGTGAAAATTACCCTAAATATGAATGCAACATCATTGCTTGCAGGCTAATGGCTAATATTGTATGCACTGGAAAAAAAAAAAATCATTGCCTGCATGTTTACTATGTCATTTTCGTTAGTTCTGCTGGCTGATTTTCACAGCATATTACACCGGCTGGGGGAGAGGGGGAACCAGAGAAAATGCATATAGTTTCATTGCAAGCATCATTCTATATCCACACAATACTGTTACCTTGCACTTTTTAAAGATATGTGCCAGCAGGTAGAAATGCATTCCTTTCTCACTACTATATAGGATTATTTGGTAACCATTTAATGAAAGATTGCAATATACTAGTAGCAGAACATTTTTTCACCTGCTGGGTAGTTGTTCAACTCAACCTACTTAAAGAGATGGGCTACCATGAGAACACAAAGACACAGCCCTGAATAGGCTATCAGTGATTTTTTTTTTAAACAATATCTATCCTAGTATTATGCAGTCACAGTAGTTATTACAAAGTAAAGCACAGACACTCCACAAGTTTGAAATGTGAATGTTGTAATAAGAAAAAATTACATTTGTTTCGTTTTCTGTCCTTGTTACTTTCTTCCTTGTGATAATAGATTCAGATTTTGTGCCATTATCTGGTCTTATTAAAGGAAAGTGGTATCAAATTTAATACTTCCTATATAAAGTAAGAGCGCACCTGCTCATAAAATGTATTTTCCATGCACCTCGCAAAATACAGGGAAATTAACAAAATGGCTCTACTATATTAGAACAAGGGCACAACTGTTACTATCTGTATAAGATTGATTCTGATGAAGATTATAGGAATGGTATTTGTCTGACAATGCCAAGCACTCAAAATTTATCCTTTTTGTGTTTTTTATTCAAAATTGTTCATTCTTAACGTGACACTGCAAGAACTATTTTTTCTAAATTATAGCTTTTTTAATATAGGTTTTACAAAGTACATCTATGCCAGAATTTTTTTCATCTATAATGTCCTGGACTGCATTATCACATAGACATGATGTACAAGCCTAGACCCTTAATGTGTGAGAAGATATAGCCTCTATCGGATAAAACACATGCTAACCTGGAAAATGGGACATGTATCATCAAATTAAAATCCACATTATGCATGAGACTCCTCAGTTTGGAACAAGACCATCAGTTAGAGAAAAATGGATCCATCCCTGACAACAGGAACATTTTAACCAAACCGGGATTTCACCTTTTCCTCTTGCAAGGTGCCTGCAACCTTGTGCTAATGAGATTTTTAGTTATAAAAAAAACAGGCTTACTGACCAGCCTTTCCAGACCAAAATGCTGTTGAACATTTGCTCCTCACCATGGCGAAGCATCAGGGCAACCCACCAGCCCCATCCCTCGCTTCCCAGGCGACATCAGCTCCATCCAGCCTTGCTTTCCTCCTGGGGATGAGTAGACCCTTCGCGTATTGCCTGCCCAAGAGCGTTCACGGCAGGCAGGACTGGAAGCCAATTACACCACTTCAAACCCTCTGGAAGATCCTTCTCGCCTAGGGGAGTCACTGATGGCCCTGTTAAATTGCTTCTCTTGTACTGATGGAGAGATGAAAGGGACCAAAGCTGGAGATCAGTCCCTGATTGACAATTGCGGCGGCAGCAGCGTGAGAAGCAGGGAAAGAGGGAGAAGCAAGTTGGGAAAGGAGCAGAGGCGATGAGGCATGCGCAAAATCGGATATTGAATAGGTGATCTAAGATCAGGCTTCTGATGGTGCTTCTGCATCTGACTCGTAAAGCTAAAAGGTTTTACAAGATGGCAAGATGCTTTCAGCCATCTGGTCCCTCCAAAAAATTATTGCAAGAGTATATGGCATCACCGCGTTGCCCTGCCCTTCCCCTATATCTGGTCCAAGTAATGGGTCTCCCAACTCAAATGAGAAGCACCGTTTATTTACATCCGTAAGACATTGCCATTTGGTAACGTCAGGCTCTGGGATTCGGGGCAACAAAGTGCACTGCATATTGTATTTTATTGGTGATTGAAATAGAGAAAAATGGTTTCTTTTGAATTAGCTGGTCCTGGCAGGTTGCAGGCAGCCAAGCTTGAAGGAAAAGATAAAGTGAATACTCCTTGGACCACATCACTCTTTTAAATATAGCACACCATTAAGTCCAGCTTGGTTTTACATTCTTGCAACATGACTCTTGTTTCAGTTATTTACTTCTGTTTCCACATAAACGTGGGAATTCATAATCCACAGATGCCGCCTATCCATTGTACTGTACCGAAACAGCATGTGCTGAACTCTTGAACTGTAAAATGTATTGATTATTGTTTCCTTTTGTAATTTTTATTTACTCACAGGAAGATTGCTCTTTATTACTCTTCTCAGCATTTCCTTTATATATTGTTTCGACGATAAGACCCAGGTTCAGGTCCACAATTAAGCACTTCCCTGCAAAAAGAACAAAAATCCCGTCTGAGCTGCAGTTACTCTAGAAACCTCAAACTGCAAATGCTTGCAAATATATGCAAGATGCTTGTTCCTCGCATGTGCAAGTGATTGTAAGTCTCAGTCCAACAGGAAATAACAACAGCAGAAGAGAACTGGAAATTCTCAGGGTAAGTTATTTGTCAATTTTGCCATAGCAGCATTGCCAGTTACTCTGTAAGGGAGCTGTGGAGTCGTCTTAAATAAATTGAAGATTTCCAGGATATTGCTGCAAAGGAATGGGAGAAATTTGTAAGCCATGGACTGCTTTAATCTCATTTATTAATGCCCCATTGCACTGCTAGAGTAAGAGCCACAGACAAAGTTAGCAAGGCTTAAACTGTTCTTATTGTGCAGAAACTTGGTTTTGACTTGGTTAGCTATGATAAGCGGGATATGCTGGCACTTGAAAGGATACCAGTGTGGTACCATTTCTGATAAAACGATGCTTCCAGCTTTGGAGTGGAGTAAAATTTATCCATGCTCTGTTTGCTAAAATGCCAATTAGTAACACTAGACATGGTAGTTACGCAGAGGATTTAGCTAAGGTTGACATTGCCTAGAATTTTGCAGTCCAACGAATACATCAACAGAAGAGTCTTACACTTTGTGTTAGTTCGGTATCGGGAATGAACTTCTAGTCATGAAACATGGGTAATACATACCAATTTCAGTAAGAAAGCTTTAACGATGATTTCATGTTAAAGGATTGTTTGATTTTTACAAACGTGGGGAAATGTTTAAAAAAAAAAAAAAAGAACCAGACACATCTTTGGCTGTGTTGCGAATCTGTAGTTCACACCGGTGGTGACACAGAGTTTAACAGTATCTACAACACCACCAAAGCCTATCCTGTGACCTGGTGATGTAACTGATCCTCAAGAACGTAAAGCAAACCCAAGCAAAACCCTCAGATAGATTGTGCAGTTCACCTGGACTTGTTCCATGAGTAAATATTTGGGGATGTTTGCTTTGGCTCAAAAACAGCTATGAAAAAAAATGACCAAATTCACTGTTGGTATTAAATAAGTGTGATTCCCTTGGGATGACTGTAACACATCATTTTTTTCCCAAGAATTTAGGTACTGCCCCTATATCACTAAATACCTCTTTACAGAGAGCTATGTGAATTATAGACACCATGCTGCCGGGTCAAAAATGTTATCTTTTACAGACTTATGCAGCCTCAGGCATAAATAATTACACAAGTGAGGAATCAGAGAACCACAGAATTTAGGTATATCAAAACCATGAACATATGACAGTTAGACCACAGAAAAACAGGAAAAGCGAAAACAAGAGACAAAAGATAGGACATCTCCTCCAAAATGAAATGTTGGTCTCCATTCATGCTTACTTATGAGAATGTATCACATCAGATACCACAGTTCCATAAATATCAATTAAGATCCCAGATTAATTTAGTTCTTTGTCACTAACCAAGTCCACATGAATAGCATGGATGCTGACTTGGATCACAGAAGGAATTGAATAAACTGGACACTGAGCCAAATTGACTTGTAACCAGGCCACAACTTTAAAAAAAGTCATACTGTCCTAAAAAATGCAAACATATGCTGTATTTTATAGGATCAATCACAGTTACTACCTTTAATTAACGATCCAGTTCCATCTCTGACCAATAAGTTTATAAATCTGGCAGACTTCACGGTCATGGCCATGAACCGACATATGTGAAGAAACCCTAGTTTCTGGCCAGGTTTGTGTCTGGGATAAACAACGGTGCTTGTCCGCCAGCCAAAAGCCCTTTACTCACACTCACTCACATATACACAACCAGCCACAAATGGAGTCTCAACACTCAGGGAAAACCACATTTAGAAATTGTCTGTCTGGAGAAATAATCCCAAGCAGTTCTTGCAGAACAGCTAATTCTCCAGGGCTCTCTCCTCCCACTCTACGGACACCCTTGCTCCAATAGCTCCTTCGAGCTCCTTTGGGAAGTGCATGACGTTAAACTGCAAAAGACACTTTGAGTGCAGTATTAAAGTACCTAAACTGGGAGTTACTGAGGAATCATTATCATGCTTGAAATTCAAACCCCACCCTTGTTCCATGCTCACCAGCTCTTCTTATTAAAAAAATATAGCTCTAAGCTAGGAGGAAAAAGAGACACATTATTCCAGAACAAGGAGCTCAGGGGTTTTTTTATATGGACTTTTGACAGATATTAAGAGCAATGTTTTCAAAGCCATTACTTTATTTTCCTTTCATTTTTCAAAGAAAAGAGGTAGTCCAAGAAAAAGCAGAGATGGGCTCCTTTGCTTACCTCAAGTTGATCCAGAAGCCATGTGCCTATGTCAGTTCAGAGCTTCTTCCATTAGCTGAGCCCAGCCAGCAGTTCAGGAAGACTTACATGAAACATGCTTTGTGCCTAAAGTCAGGATTTCAGTTTTTGTACGCAGGTTCAACATACAGTCCTCCTTTTACGCATACCGCAGTCCAAAGAGACCCCTATCAAATGGCTGCAGAGTCACATGTGATCTACGGACGTGAGATGAAGTGGTAGCCCTGTTACTGAATGTCTTCTCTTTCATGACTATATTTCAGATCCATTTTTGCTGGTTTTTCTAGTGCCTCCATGGGAACTGGTTACAGGATTTCCCAGGTTACGGGGATTTAGCAGATCATACACTCCAATAACTTCCAGTTTATTTCAGTAGAGGCTAGCACCAAAAATTCAAGACCTAATTTTATGTCTATCTTATTTTCCTTGTTGCATTTGGTGCTATAGGAGGGTCTGTCAGCCTTCCCATTCCTAGCGGTGTAAGGAACCCTTTCCAATGGACTGTAAGGACCTTCTGCCGGCATTCATGTTGCAATGAGCCTCCTTTCCTACCAGTTGCTATTCCCAGTCCCAGTCTCTAACGACAAGGAGGTGCAGCAGCACTCATCTGTGCGCTGCATTTTACTTCCAACATTTAGGATTTCACAGGAGCCAAAACCAATCTGACACCCTCATCGCAGCAAGAGAGAGGATAAAGACCGGGAAAACCTGTAATGTTTCCACTGCCAGATTTATGGAAAGAAAATAGCACATGACCTTTATGATTCTGTCATTATGAGCCACTTTTCAGGACAGCTTCAAGAGAATATCTAACAGTTCTTTGCTTTTCTACCTGAAAATGAAACACTACCAAATTTCTAGTCTTCAAAGTAGACAAGTAAAGTAAATTCACTTTATCCAAAGGCCATTGAGGAGGACATAAGCACAGTGCCTTCAGCTAAATGAGTTCCCCAAATAAAATGAATACTCCTAGTACCAATGAATCACACCACCAGATTTGCCATTCGGCATTCAGCGTTTAGATGTAAGGTTTTAGCTGCATTCTTATTAAGCAGAGATTTTTCCCTATTGAAAGCAACCTTGAAATAACTGGGGGAAAATTGCTATGAACCAAAAAAGAATAAATAAAGAAAAGGACTGAAGGAAAGGTGGAATACCTTTTTGGCATAAATATTAGCACCCATTGCAGCAGCTGGCTATTCTGATGATGGGGGCACTTTGGGAAAGGTTGGTTGAAATGACTACGGATGAGTTCCTAATTTCATGAAAGGTGGTAACTTTTCCTGCAAGTCTTCCATGCAAACCCCAGAGAGGGTCACCTGGTCCACCTGCCAAACTTACAAGGTCAGATTTGTACCTGATACTAGCATCAAAGAGAAACACTCTTACGTCTGATTCCCTACAGGCTACAGGACTATGCATACCAGTTAAATCCTGCTCTCTGCCAGTAACCTGTGGATGAACTGAGTATATACTGAGAATGACGTCCAATCCTGATTTTGACTACAGCACATCCATCGATAAAGACCTGCAATGGCCACTTACTGCATTTTCATATCCATAACTTCAAGTAAACCACATGTTCTTAAAACACTATTCCTCAAAAATAGTCCCCAACCAACCTCAAAAAGATCCTTAGTCTGCCTGGGAGAAAGACCCTGAAGCAAGACGACTAAGGAAGGCTGGGACCAGGGGCAGGACTACCCCTGAAAGCAATATTTGCTTTCCTTCTCTCACCCATGCAGGTATAAACTACCCTGCTGCTGAATTCCTTCTTGTTTTTACAGCTTTTAGGCTGATATGTACGAAAATATATTGCTTATAGTGTTCATGGTGTAGGTCATTTCCAGGTTGAATGCAATCTGATTTCATACATATTGCTGCTGACTATAACGTCCCATGAATATGTCTGTACATTTAACAAAGGCACAAGAGCAGATCAGATGGACTGTTACATTTAAACATATAGAAATGTATTCATTGTCACCAACATCTCTTCAGTGAGATAGAATAGATGTACATATTTATTTTCACTAATATATCCACTCAAAGAAGAGACCAATCTATGAGAAACAGCTGCAGTGAAAAATCCAAAAACAGTATTCCTAATGGAAATTAATGTTTCTAAGCTAGTTTTAGCTGAAGCCTTCTGCATTTCTCGCCTCCAAACCCAACTGCAGACCTATACTTTAACTCAGGAGCTGCAGAAATACTGTAACAAACTTGTCCCCAGATAGCTGTCTAAAGTCTCCTCTTTCCAGCTCCTTCATTGACCAGGCAAATTTTGAGGGTTCCAGGGTGCCTTCAAGAGGCGGGTGTTGAATTCCCAATGGTCTTTTCCCCCAGCCAAACTTACTGGGGGTCATGGAGTCTTCCAACCTGGGGGATGAAGTAAGGTTGAGGTCTAAAGATTGCCAGAATAACAGTACGAAGGAGCCAGTTCTGCAACGAGGCATATTATTGAAAATTATACAAGTGAAAAGCTTCATGAGCTGTGTTTCAAGAGTGATAATGGTTAGACTGTTGACCTAAGCAGTGGGAAGTCAAAGGGGAGTCAGGTTATCTGCGTAAAGACTGTATAATGCCTTGGAGTGACCCAGGCTGGTCATTGTTCATTCTAGACCATTTCTGAGGTTATTTTCCTGAGTTGGCCAGCTGAGCAGACACCGGCCTGACAAATTTGGGGATCCTCTAAACTCTGCTTCCAACAGGTTTGCCCAGCAAGTTTAATTGTGCAGCGTTCCTTTGGTTTGGTGCTTTTGGAGATCCCCCAGGCAAATATTTGTCTTGCCTGCTTCCCGAGTAACTTTGAACATCTGGGTGATGGCCGTCTTTGTCCGTCTGCCTTCCTCCTCCTCCTCCATGGCATTTTTCAAAGCTCTGTGCAGATATTGACTGATTGACTAATGGGAAATGAGTGGAGGCATTCAGGTAAGCACTTAAACTATGCACTAAACTTCAACCACGTGCTTAAAACCTTCCTCAATAACAGGCTTTTCAGAAGTCAATGAAGACAAAAAATAGCCCTAAGGTTTCAAGTTGCCCAGTACGCAATTAACGGCATCTCTTCCTTTATTTGTGCATTTCAGGGGTGTATTTTAAGGCTGTATTTTTGTTTGCTTTTTGCACAGTTGAAAATACATGCTACAAAACATAGACACAGCCTAAAGGCTTTAGACTGTGCCCAAGAAGCTGACAGTGTGACACACGGGGAGCGTTCCCTGTGGCAAGTGAACCAGAGCCACCAACGTCTGGAGATCTTTCACCACCTCCCAGCTCAGCACCTCTGGCCTGGGGAACCAAGGACCTGATCCACAACAGCCGTCACCAGCTAACGGTGAGGACTGGATTCGACTCTGACCACAGATGAGCTGTATAGAAACAAGGACCCTGATCAGGACCTTGTCATACCAACACTCATGGAGTTGTGCCGAGGTTATCTGCAAAATTAACAGTTTTCAGCTTTCTGGCATGGCTTCATCAAAGCTTTAAACCAGGAAGCACTTCTGTAGCTGCACAAAAAATATTGTTCTATAGCTATTATCTGCTGTAAGAATAATATTAATAGGTTTTTTAAATTGAAAGTTATGGGTGAGCTATGCCAATTTTTCATGACTTTGCTGTAGATGCCTTGAGGAACTTGCAAGAAAATACACTATAAATTGTGCCACACTGTCCAGCTTCTGGAGATTGACTGGCTGCTGCTATTCGAAAGCCTGTCAAAGCATGTTCAATGCCAATATAAGCTGCTGCTTTTTAGTTCTTCCAGCTGGGTCAAGGGCGTTATTTTCAACTTTTTTGTAAAAGACTGGCAGCTGCCTGGCTTACCTGTGCATAGGTGAGTGATATCCACAAAAGACTGAGTCTTTTAGGAAAGGAGTCGGATCACCCTGCTTACTTACTTACTTACCAACCACAAGAAAGTCACGTTCTCATAACTAAGAGTTTGGACTCACAGGGCTCTTGCCTGGCTCCCTGCTCCGGGACAGGACCCCAGGTGTCCCATGGGCACCGACAAGTCTCAGGCAGAAAAATCTTGTCCTGGATAGCCTTGGTCTGGCTATTGCAGATACCCACCTAGTCCTTCAGGCCATTCCTGCAGGAAGGGCTCAGGAATCAGTGCTCCAGGTTGTTTTCCTGTCCTCAGACCCCATGAAAAGGCTCCAGAGATGTGTAAGTAACTGGGCAGGACAGATAACAACACCCCAGCAGCCTTGCTTCTCCCACGCCTTTCCATTCATTTCAGGTTCCTTTCCTCTTTTCTGTAATACGCAAGGAGGGAGCATCCAGATCAGCGGAGTACGGCGTTTTCCAGCACCAATACTTGTGTATATTTTCTGTAAAAGCCCTGAGCTGCTGAGTATCAGTCGCATGACCCTCCTGGCAGCCACGGCTGCTGAGCACACCGTACATACCCTGCCTGATTAATACCCTGTGACAGAGCAGGGCAGAAAAGCTGGATGTGGGGGGGGTCACAGATGGATATTTTTGTTATTTTAATTTGCTCGGTGACAGTTTTCAGAGACCATACACTAGCAAATGTCTCTTTCTGCAATAGTTGGAAGAGTCAAAAGTGAAAACCTTTTCAATTTTTACAACCTTGCCTCTGTGGCAGGCTAAGTCATTTCAAAGACTTCCTGGGCAATTTGTCTGGGATCAGGCTATTCCCCCAAGCATCCAGAAAAATCAACTTTTTTTTTTTTTTTTTGTTCAGCAGGTTCACAAACAACATGAGAAAAGCCACCTGAAAAACAAGCACATCGCTAACGCTAAGCAAAGAGGCTGCAAAAAAGATAACACAAAGTGGAAAACTGTAAAAAAGAAAATGCGTGCAGTCCTCTCGGCAACAGTTATTCCCTCATCTTAACATTTTTGTCTCAGTCTTCAAAGCTCTGATGCTTTTGTTTTCATTTCACATCATCAACATTTTATTTGTGTTTCTTTTTAATCACTGACCAATATGTTAAAACATGACTATATATTACAACTTGTCTATAGGCATCAACATGATTGTCAATAGGAAAAAAATAATAACTTGGTCGAATAAAGAAGGAAAATAGATTACGTCACTTCTGATCATTTCTGTTTGATTTTAATAATCACTACAAGTAATAAGAGTCTTTATACAACTTTAGTTTTGGAACAAATCTTTAAATTTGAATGTCATTAAAGAACCGAACCTGAAGTGTTTACTTGGGCAAAACTGAGGTAAGCTTTGGCCAGTACCGGAATGGTTACCAGCCACATTGCACCGTCTGTCCCTCCCTGAAGCCACGGCTGGATTCTGTGTCATCGGTTTTACAACTTCTAGGCAGACCAACGCTGTCTTAAAGCAAAAAAGAAAGCGTTATGCGAAGCTTCCCGTGGCTTTACCGGCAAACCCTTTCCTCAGTTTCGCTCGCAAAGAACTTTAAGAACAAACTTAACTTTTCTAAACAAAAATAATTTCATCATTTTGTGTGGCATTAACACCCTGCTATTTCTATATGTTATCTATATTTTTCTTGTTGACATTCAACCAATTCAGAGCTAAAAATCCATCCTGCACTTTTTCTGGGGTCGTAAATCATAAAAAGGTTATATTTTATGAAAGCTGAAGCTGAGAAGTAAACAGCATATTTGTATCAAAAGAGTTTCATCTATTAAGCAGCAATGACAGGGCCCTCTGGGCCAAAATCTAGTTTTCTTACTTAAAAAGCTTAGTTCTTTTGTAGACTCCTGCAGGGACCTATAACAGTTGGAATTGGGTTTTTTATGCCTTTGAGGCCTCCAAATGAATGTTACAGTTTTCCATTATTTTCTTTTTTCTTTTGAGAGAACGAGGCTACCTGCTTATTGCCTAAAACCTACACCCTGCGATTGTTCTGTTGTAAAATCTGTCTTCCAGCCAGTAGCCTCACATGTGATCAGGCATCCTTAGCGTTGCCTTTCCATTTTACCCGATGCAGGGTAAAATACACGAGAAAAGAAATGCAGCGTGGAATTGTAGGCAGCCTCTATTCAAAATATCGTGTTAAACTTTGTGCGTTTGCAAGATTTTTGAAATTACCTTTGAAGAGCAGGAGCCTGCAAAGATGTACGTGTGTTCACTTCATATCCTGCAAATATGCATGTTTTTATTGAGATACTCACGTGTCAGTGATTGCGGAGGAAGCGTGAGTGTCGGAGCTGGCAGTTCCGATGGGCTCATTTCTTTTCCCTTCTCCGCTACCTTCTCCATGACCTTAACTCAAAGGCAGAAGGTTGGTCGTTTCTCGCCAGCTGCTGGGAGCTGGGCACCTCCGTACCTCGGAGGGTCTCAGGTTTTGTATCCCTGTCTCCCACTTCTAAAATACCTCCCCGTTGCACCTGGAGCTGTGAGGACAAACATATTATTAGATCTGTGTGGTACCATGATACTGTGGTGTTGGGAGTCACTAAAATGCCTAATATCTTGCCAGCGATTTCCGAGGGATTGCTCGGAGTGTAAAGCATTAAACACGTGTGAATCAATCATTGCAGGATCAGGACCAGGAATGCATTAACTTCAGCCATTCTCACCCAGCAAACAACCTCATTCAGGCTAGGGCAGGTTCCTCCCAGGTACAACCCAACCAATCTCAAGTCACACCAAGGCTGAATTTGGCTCGGCACCCACCACGGTCGTCATCCGATTCCTCCGAGCACCGGCACGGCTGAAATGCCCCGGAGCACTTTGCGACGTACTGTACATGTGAAATGAAGACATCGGGCTGCATCTTTCTTCTTATTAAAATGTTGCTATTAGTCCACCTTCGGCTATTAGAAGATGATAGACCTGACCCTTTTTGAATGGTGTAATTTCCAGCCACGAATATCTACATATTACACTCTGATTACATCACAAGCACGAGTTCAGAGTCAGCAAATTTACCACCTCTAAACTAGTAGAATAATCACTAACAATTAACGAAATTATATATCCAAGTCACAGTAATCTTTTTAGCCACTTTGAACATATATTTGTTCTTTTGATGTCCTGTGTGAATAGGAGTGCTTTATCTGACTGATGATGGGCTAAACAATGGTTCAGAGTTGTAATATAGAACTCAATTTGCTGGAACTATCACCTGAAAGGCCTGGACAATTTATTGAACACTGCAGATGAAAGAAAGGGGAAAAAAAATTTTAAAACTGACCACTTCTAAAATGAAGAAAATAGAGCAGTGAAGGGTATTGTAATATACTTTAATCTTCCTTAATGTAGAAAAATATGAAATGCCATTAAAGCCTCCTTTGAAATGGATGTGTCCGCATGGCTTGAGCACCAAAATCTAGTTAATGAATCTATTGTTAAAGCAAATAAACAGGAAAGCAGGAGAGAAGGAGTGATCTATGCTTTATACTGACTAATTCAGAAGATGAAAGCAAAGAAAAATTAAAGTTAAATTCGTATAAATATTACAGCCAAGGAGAATAGTTGCAGGTGTTAAAAAAAGAGAGAGGGAGAAAAGGTAAAGCATGAATTTTCATTCAATTCACAAGACACAACCAGGAGACATTTTTTGTATAAGAGCAAAGTCAGGCAAGATGAAAGCTTTTCAAGGGGCACAATAATTAACATTCTAAAAGGTTTTAGCAGTAAAATAATGATTCCACAATAACAGCAATTTAATCATTTTATTTGAGAAATTAAACTGATTGCTAGTGTTCATTTGTAAGAAGTGGCATTTACTGCATTTGTAAGAAGTTATCAAATCATGTTTCCGTTTTAATAGTTGGGGGTCTTTAATACGTATTCAACGTTCAGACAGAGAAGAGATGTCACCATCATTTGTCTGCCTAAATGATCGTGCCCGACGCTGCATTTTTTATCCACACGCCCATGTTTACAGTAGGAAAAAAATACCTCTAACAAATGTCAGGCAAGAGGAAGGTGGAGCAGGGTGGTGCCACCCCAGCAGCTGGAGGAGGTGAGATGCGCTTGGTACCAGCAGGATTTAGCACGGGAGCAGCGATTTCATCCAGGAGACGTACGAGCATCTGGAGATCCCCCACACGGGGTCGGCCACGCTTCCACCATGACACACCAGTAATTGGCAGCGTGTCACTGGTGATGTCTCTCGTAAGCCTCCGAGGATGCCGGGGAGGGAGAAGATGTTTCCAGAAGTCTGAAATGCTCCAGCGGAGCTCACCACCACCACGGCGTCTCAAGTCGACGTCTTTCTGAGCAGAGGGGACGGAGATTGAACGCGGTCCTTCTCCTGGCCCAGGATGGGGACGGTGGAGGACGGCTGCGCAGGGAAAGAGTGAGGTCCAGCCCTGCTGAGGTCAGCGGAAGGATTTGCATCAATTCCAGTGGGCGCAAACACAGACTCATTTCATGAAAAAAAATTATATATATATATATACACATACAAAAAACCTTCAAGCAGCTAACATAAAGTATGCAAGATGGGCCCAGCTCCACTTCAGCTTCGGTCCGTGAGAGAACAACAGGGTCCTAACTCTACACATCTTTTGCAATAATTAAATCACGGCATAGATAAAGTGAGCAAATCGTATATCATCTCAACCAGACTATCCATATAATTGTCAAAATCTAATTTAAATGACAGATCCACTGCAGCATACGTTTTGTGTACGTCTAATGAATTTGTATTTCCAGCCCATATATTTTAACTTTCTGATTGCATTAGTTCTTTGGATGAGTGTCCACACACCAAATAAACATCTCTAAGATAATGATAATGCACCACTCTGTTTTCTGTATCTGTCCAGATCAGAATGTAAGACGAGATGAGGCTCTTGTAGCTGACAGTGGCATGTGCTCTTTTTCTCTCCCCCCTAAAATGTGTATTGTTCAAAATTGGGCTATTTCAATTTTCCTTTTAAAACTATAAGCTTTAACTCTCAGAGGTGGGAGTTGTGTAGGAAGAAGCTGCCAGGTAACAGACGTATCTGTTAAAGTTGCTGCTTGAGTGTGGACAGTAATAGGATTTCCAGAAATGAACTGCTATTTTGTGAGGCACTAACACAGAAATGTACAATGGGAAATGAGAGCTTGAACTTTGCTTCTCCTGGAGAATTGAACTGTCTGTTTCAAAGAAGAAAAAAAAAAAAAAAAAAAAAGATTTGAAAACAAGCCATTTTCCATTGCTTAGCCTTTAATTTATATTTAATAATACAAACAATTTTTTCCTTTGTTTTGGCAAGTAGAAGTCCAAAATTTTGTAGGACAAATTCAACCTGAACGTATATCCATATCCATGTCTCTATCCATACCCATCTGTCTGTATCCATCTTTCTGCCTCTCTTTAGCCCGCAACAGCTCAGGATAAAATGGCGATGTTGTATGAACAATATTTCCTTTGATGGGGTTACACTAAGGACACTTTTCGTTCCTATCCGGTGACTGTGCAATAGCGTTATAGTTTTTAAGATGGCCGAAAAGATTTGTGCCATCTCCTAACCAACAAAAAAAAAAAAAAAGCCATGTCCATTAAAGGCAACAGCTTGATGAAGGCTAAAGGTTAGGTCCACCGAGTGACCGTAAAGGTTTTCCAAAAGGCTAAGAAAGCTGATGGTGCTGCAGAGCTCCTGACCTCCCCTGGTCCACCCAGACCTCCAGTGGCCCTTCACCTTGCCCTTAAACACACAGGACTAATTGAAAAGTCCTCCTTTCTACCCAGAGAGATTTAATTTCTCTTTCGTTGACTGGCTTTTCAAGTCTATCCTGGATTCTGTGCACTGAAAGACTTTTAGTCTGTAAAACTGATAATTATAAGATCTTCAGTCTTCCTTTCTCGCTGTATTTAAAAAAAAAAAAGTGAGTTGGTTGCATCATTCCGAATGCAAATGCATATAAAAATTAAAAATACATCGCAACGTGGTACAGCGAGAAACATTTAGAGTGAAATCACACAACCAAATGTATTCCCTAGTGAAAAGAGAGTCATTAACAAACACGGTTTTATTCGATGGCAAAGTTGGGATGTTTGCTACCCCGTTGTGCTTTTTGGGGGGGTCAGGCTCCCTGTGCTCCCTGCTGAGCTCAACTCAGCACCTTGCTGTCAGCCTAGCCTAGTTCAAACCTGTCAGTTTTAGCCCAACTTGGAAAACCACACGTCCAGCCTACAGCTTATTAAATCACAGGGACTTTTCCCAGTGGCATCAGCGAGTGCTGGGATCGGGTCCCGCATTTCTTTCTCTTGCTTTTCCTCGCAAAGTGCTGCCACTTTGATAAGTGACATTTCTGATGGCAGCCTTCCTATTACACATTTAGCACCTTTTCCCTGCTTGGCTGATAAGCTGTTTGCAGCCCAGCACTTGCCTAATTTTTTTCCTGTTAGCTTTCTAATTCTCCTCTTCACCCCAATTCAGTTGCAAAATTCAATTAAGGCTGGTTAAAAACTGCAAGTGCAAGCGAGCAGCACCCGGCAAGAGGGCAGGCTGCGAAGTCTGCTAGCACAAGCAGCAAATCTAAAGGGCTGTTCAACTATTTCAATGTATTTCTTGGGTTTAGGTTGTTTGGCTTGGTTTTTGCAATTCTCTTGACCTCTTTGCAGTTTTACCATGGCTGGTAAAAACAGCCAGATGCCCTCAGGCCATGTCAACAACCGTTTACTTTTCTAAAATATATATATGTGTGTGTGTGTGTGTGTGTGTGTGTATATATATGTGCGTGTGTAAAATTTAAATTTCGCTTTTTGCTATGCATTGTGTGGGGTTCTGAACTGAATCACTGGTTTCAGCAGTGCTAACACCGCTGGGGCTCGGAGGTGGGATGCTCGAGACCTGGCAAAACTCTGCGAGGAGAAGGAGGTGGGAGCTCCCGTAGCTCTCCTGGAGCAGGGAAGTTAGATCACTTTGGGCTTTTAGAAGCACTATCTTTTAAATAAAATTGCAAGATGGTGAATAAAGTGCAGCCTGAAACAAAAGCCTTAGTGATCTTTGGCAGATTGCTTTCGGAAAAGTATGGCCCATTTCAGAAAAATCAAAGCAAAGAAAAACATTGACTACAATTCAGAGGCCTAATGTATTATTATGGCCTTTTATGGATTTTATATATAATTTCCTGTAAAGTTAAGAGGTTGAAGTGATCTCTTACATTCAGCTGCATTATCAGCATAGCACCAAACAATTTTCTACATCTTATTATGTTCACAGTTGACATACTATTAGAGAAATGTGCAGCTGTCTTACTCTGCTATTCATTTCCTCATTACTATTTTATAAATATATGATTAACAGTTATTGCAGCTGCCTAATTCACATTTATTGCAAATGCAACCCCACAAATGAATGTTCAAAGCAAAGAGATGTGGTTTTAGAGTAATTTAAATTTTACAGTTCCATTTACCCTGCTTTTTAATTTACTGTATAATGACCCTATTAGAATAAAACACATCTGGAAGTTCTTTGGGGAACATTTAATTTTCTGTGGCTTCAGTACTAACAGAACTTGTACCATAAAGGCCACAGATGCTTTGAACACTGTACAAATTTTCACATTTTATGCCAAGATGCTGGTTAATTGTACAGATGAGACAATTACAGCAAGGCAAAAGATAAAGTTCTCTCTACCTTGAAAGCAAATGAAAGAACCTCACCCTTAGAAAACTGCTTTTTGGTAATGGCCGTATTTTAACCTCAGCTCTAGAATAGGGGAAATTTGAGTTGGAACATAAAATTGGCCCAAAATTTTCATATCAAAAACAAACAGCATTTTTAAAGTTCTGTGACTTCCGCTTAGTCTTAACACTCTTGTAAGTAAAAGGAGAATGCTCTCGCACATGACTTTCCCAGCTTCATTGCCAGCCTCTAAGCTTCTCATCATCACTATTAAGTGAAATAGTAAATCAATGAGACCAGAGAAGGCTTTGGAGGTCAGTGAGCGATTCCATAAACATCCCATATTTACAGTCTGTGGCAAGGATACAGATGCTGCGAGTCCCAGCCTGCCATATTAGCAGAATCATCCTGAGAATTTGAAATTGATTTGAATATTAAATACAGATCACTGCAGCAGAGCTCTTTTACAAGAAAGGATGTGAATCCATTCTCATTGATTAGTTAATTTATGTTCTACAACTAATCGAAACACAAATCTCATTAGCCACAGGTCAGTAGACTTGAGGAGGGGGAAAGAAGAAAATCATTTGGATAGCCCAGTTAGCTGTAAAGATATAATTATAAGCCAAACTGTTTTAAAGCCAGTGCCTTGATCAGCGTGTGCAACGGGCTGTCAGCAAGCCATTGTGTGACTTCTCCTCAACAGTGCGGGTCTTAAATCTATTTTTAAGTAAGATGGTTGCAGGCACTCGGCTATTACAGTGAGAGCAACGGTATCGGCTCATTCAGAGGCAAGGCAAAACAGCGCAAAAACCAGAGTATTCTCACACCGTACGCGCAGCTGAAGGAATCGCAAGCAATATTAATTAATTAATTGCGACCTCCTAATCCGAAACAACAAAAACACCCTCCATGGGCTCATCCCCTTTGCCTGACTACGTTCCAGCCACACCCCATACAACATCAGATATCAGCAACATCGAAACACAGTCGGATCAGAGACGTATCGTCTGATTTCTCATAACTGTTCTGCATTGTTTCTGCACCTATAAGCAACAGCACTCACCTGATGTATTTTCAGATAAATAACTGGTACGATTTCCAGCTCGGAGGTGTGTAAATATGGAAGCATACATGCTAGAAACATTTCCAGTTCATTGCTGAATACTGTTTGATGAATTAGAATTTGACAACTATACTCTAGTACAAATTATTTGCTAATTAAATGAGAATTTTCCATGTGTTATGTACGTTTTGCCCATTTATACTAGAAGTAATGGGAGTCATTTCATTAAATGTTCATATGTCGTACTACGATTTTACCCTGAAATCTTTTAGCAACAAAGTTTCAAAATCAAATTATTATTCCAGGCAGATCTTTTTGTATTTCCGCAGTACCTTACATTCTGTAAGTGCTTTATACTATATTAAATGCATAGAATAATATTCAGTAGGTAGTAATAATAATGGACGCTTTGGAGCTGCAGAGCTCCGTATACACACAAAATCAGGAGAGACAGGCAAATACCAAAAGATATCTCACTTTTGCAGCCGAGCGAACACGGACACAGCCAGGTAAGAGACGTGCCCCGGGGTACGTAACTGCTCAGTGCCCAAGCTCAGCTCGACACGGGAGCCCTTCTCTTCCTAGCAGGGACCTGAGGAGGAGGTTGAAGGCCAGAGGAAGGGTGATGGTACCGTGCGTTGTGCTCGTCATCTCCACCAACGCATCCAGAGCAGGGCTGATGCTCTCCAGGACGCACCTCCTTCCCGCAGCAGAGCTCAGTTGCCTTCTGCGGCCGAACCTCCACGTCTACAGGGCTTGGAGGAGCAGTGCCGAGGTTCATTTTGCAAGGAGGTTTTAAACCAGCCTCGTTAATCAAGAGGAGTAGCGCGGAGGCTTTCCACGTGAAGTGAAAGGGACGCCGTTGCAGCAAGAGAGGAAACATAATTAGTTCTAAACAAACACTCTCGTTGTGTTGGATTAGCATTAGGTTAACTGTGTTTGTGGGCTTCCAGGTGTTTATTTGGCTCTGTGGTTTTTAGGGGTTTTTTAAGAGAGAATCTACGTTGCAAGGATCAAAGCAGCCTGTTTGCATTGCAACGCTTCTGCTCTTTCTGGTTGTTTCACTAAGAAATATGGGAAATGTTGCTTCAGGAGCTTCAGATTTCTCCAGTGAACACCAAGCTTTGAAGCCTCCTCAAAGCACCAGTGCAGGGATTTAGTAGAGATCCAAAATCTCTCTGCTTTAGTATCAGTCAGAGCAAAAGACAGAAAACTAGGAGGTTCTTGTATTTTATTCTCAGTAAATTCAGTGACTCATTGTATAACCTTTGGGAAGTCACTTGACCTCTTTGGCATCCATTAACCCGCATGAAAACTCAGTAAATGGTAGGACCTTGCTGAAAAGCAGATACTTAAAACTGAATTTTCCTGGGTAAATAAATGAGAAAAACAACCAACAAAGAAAGGCACTGTTCAAAACTCATCCCGTGACCCCATTATTCATGGATCATTAGTGTAATAGGCCACATGGGATCCATAAAAGGCATTATTGCCTTTTATGTCATTGCGTATTTAGAGAGTGATAATCCATATATTATTGAAACAATATAGACTCTAACAACTCCTTCCAACCTATTTTATGAGATCCCGAGATTTCAAAAACAATAACCAATGAACATACCATATATCTGCATATGACTTATGAAGTAATAGTAACTACAGTGCATTTACAAAGAAAACTCCTTTTAATCTCTGGACTGAAAGCGTCTAGTTCACATTATGGTAAGTAGTTGGCAAATGATCATTTTATTAAGTTAAAGGCATTCATTAGTGCTGCTTTGAAAAGGCTATGAACCCTACTCCTCCCTGCAGAGAAGTATTAATGCATTAGATGGCTGAAAATACTGATAATCAAATGAAGTGCAAACAAAAAAGCTAGATCTAACGGCACATACGCAACGTTTTTCCTTTTGGTTCAAACACCATTATTCTCCATTCTGTAGTTCTCTTTTTTTCCTTTTCTGCAACTTATGGAGACAGGTACTTTACTCCACGTCTCTCTGAAAAAGGCATAAGAAGCTACTGTCTTGAAATTAGTTCTAATAATAGTTACAAAGGAACAAAACCAAACCCGTTGGAAACAGAAATGTGTTTGTACGGTATAAGGTGCCACCACTGTCGTGTATCTTGACATTATCTCATTTTTGTTTTCTGCATTCCACATCCTCAAAGTATGTGAGTAGGAATTGGGTCCATAAATACAGCCAAGACTGTGCACCCAGTGTATCAAGCACTACCCTAAAAATACAGAAAGATGCAAAATCTCTTCTCTCCACTCAGAAAAGTGGAGGGAAGGGACCCTTAAGCCTCTTTGGCATTCTTTACCTCCTACAGCCATCAGTACTGAGTTAAGATACGCACATACCTCACGCCACCCATTGCATCCTTCTAGGCTCCAGCTAGCAGGTCAAGAGACAACTGTCCTCGGTTTGTGACCCTACTTGCCACAGCCACCACCCTGCAGATCTGCAAGCTGCCCTGCTCATGCGATTGTTCCTGAACCCATTTCAAGCGATGTAACTGTGCTGGCAAAGAACCACTACTTAAACCATCCCAGCTCACCCAACTCACGTTGACCAACAGCGGGTGAGGAAATGAGCACTCCAAGAGCTCAGTCAGCAGCTTGAGGGACAAATCTACTTCCAAAGATAACGATTTGGGGGATGACCACAACCTTTTCCAGCGGAGATGTGCAGGGAGTTCCGAAATGGGACAGTCGTCCTAATTTTAAGGCTGTCAGATGTTTTTGGAGTAATGCAAAATTGCTTCGTTAGAGACTAGGAGCAAGCTCTTGATCCTAATCTCCAAAAGCATGCGGTAAATATGGCACAAAACAGCAGTACACCCAAGGAGGACAGTGAAGGCCACCAGATTATACAGACAGGCAGGTAAATTCAAGCCACTGTGAATTTTAATAGGTCGGCAGCATCTCTGCTTCTAGACACGACAGGTCCATGTCTCATCTCGCATCTATTCTAAGAAACACTCTGCAGGAGCAATAGGCTCCTGTATCCTCCTTTTCAGGGAGTCAGGCTTCGAATTTACAAGGAAATAAGATTTTGTGAACCTATCTTTATTACTCTGTGATTAGGCTACTTTTACCTGGAAGGGGGTTGAAACATGAATATAAAAATACCATAATCATCCTGCTTATTAAACACAGTCTCATTCTGGCAAAGTTTGAAAAAAACCATAATGTTTTCTCAAAACACCCATTAAACTGTTACAGGCCTTTTCTGCCTTTTTCCCCATCACAGCTGATTACTCAAGGTGCACATCACTAAGTGTAAACACCAGCTTTCTTCTTTTATAACCAGTCACCTCCCTCCTTTTCTTGTCTGATTGTCTCAAAGATGCCAGAATCTAGTATATGTGGTATTGCAATTGCTTCCATGGCAATGATGACCAAAAATAAATAAATAAAACTGTATCTCCAACTTGACAGTAAAAAATTTAAAGCCGTAAGTTTCTGCAGCAGGATGTCAGACTGCAGCTAGCCAGAAAGAAGCTGGATTTGTGATTTTTATTCAACTTTCTATTTTGCATTGTAAAATGCTTGGCTCACAATCCTTCTTTGTTCCTCTTAAAAAACAAGAATTTAAAAGTGTCTATTGTTCTTCAGATGCCTTGGGCTGACCTTTACCACGCCTGCAGCACAGACACCTTTGACAGGACATAATGAGGTGCTAACAAGATTGAGAAACGTCATGAAGGAACCTCAAGCTTCCTGATGAAATCAAAGTGTATTCTGCACTTTTATTTTAAATTATTAGCCGCTCTCTCAGCAATTGACGCAGTTCTTTTTCTGATACCGAGTTTCCCATGTGCCATTTGTGGAAGAAAAATCTTGATCATTACATAAACTAAATCTTACGTGACCGTATTGCGTAAATTTTTTCATATTGTCTCTTTAAGGTGTAGTCAGTCAAGCTACAACATGTTTCGGGAGTGGAGAGGAAGAACATGTAGAAGGCCTTAAGCCTGATTATACATAGGTCTGTTACTAAACTGGTATTAATAAGGAGAGTCCAAGTTTAATTTGCATGATCCTATGGAGAATGCCACTGTTTTGCTTTACCATTGCCTCTTCTTGAATGACTGTATTGAGAAAAAATGGTCTGTAGTCTCCGGGCTGCCAAATTAGCAATTTTCACAGGCATTATCAAGGTTTTTAAGTCTGTGAATCTGCAGTGAGATGTGTTGGCTAACAACGTGTCCCCTTAAATTTTAACTGAAAAAAATAGATATATGTCAAGAAGTAATACATCCTGCTCAGATTACTTTTCCTAATTTGGTCTGTAATAGCTACGAAACGGTCTGAGCTTTCCTCGAGGCACGAGTAGCCATATGAATATTGTAGATACTCTGTCTGGTTTATCAGGAGAATTTACTCACAGCTGCAGTCACATTGAGACATCAGCTAGGATATGCAGGTGGGCAGGTTAAATGTTAATTTCCTTTCTGCTGTACCATTTTCTAACCTCCGTCCATGAATCAAAGTGAGTAAAAGGTTCTTCACTTAGAGACATAAAACAAATTGAACAAATTATGTTACTTAACTGAAGAAGGAACAGTTAGCTCATTGATTTTTTGTTTGGCTTCAGATGTCCCTTTTTAATTACTATGAATTTGCAAACATGATTTTTAATTTTAGATTGTTATGTCCCGTATATTCCAGCCAAGTATTTCAAAGTAACACAGCTCCACAAGCGCTCATGTATCTTAAACTAAAGAGAAAAATCCTGACTTTGGTTGGAGCTGTTTGACTTCATTAAAGCCAACAGCCTCGTGATCCGCTCTTCCACAAGTGTAAGTCAGGAGCAGCTCCACTAAAGCCAGGTTTAGCACTGGGAGGAGTGTAAAACCAAGCCGCACGGGGCTTAAAAGCTGAAAGAACCACTACAGTACATCCAAATGAATTTAAAACTAGAAGCCAGAGGATTAGAGTACAGTGCGGTTATCAGGATATGAAAAACAGCCATTAAGTTCCCAGTTCTTCTGGATGGATCATGAATCATAGTCATCATCAGCAACAAGTTTCTTAAGCTGACAGTCTGCTATTTAAGGAGTACAAGAAGAGAAGGAATTTAAGCTTGAGCCAAGCTGAGGTACATTTCTCTTGCTGTGGCAGCACTGACAGCATGAAAAGGAAATGTTTAATACTAATGGGGACTCTTAAATTTTTTACTTAGAGGATATTTTGGTAAGTATCTAAAAATTGTCTGAGTTTATTCCTACACTGAGGGAGCAAAATTTCCACGGTAGCCTCTAAGCACGCATGTAGCGATGATACACAAATGCAGGTTTTAGAAAGACAAATGTACCCGGGATTGCAGATTTTGATCTTGCAGCCGAAACTGTTACCCTGGAGAGTGAATTCCCTTGTCAGTATAGCATTAATAAGATATCTTTATAACAGGAAATATGCTTTCACTTGTGGTGCCGGGGAGTCCATCTCCGTTCTACCCATTAACTCTTCTTCTGGAGACGTAACCTTCTCCTGAATCACTCGTTCCCTTTCTTTGCTCAGCTGCTTTCTCAACAGCTTACCCTATTGCATATTCTCATGACATGGGGTATATGTGACAGATTTGGACGCATCCCTCGCTAACTTCCACTTCTACTTCTCAGGCATTTTAGCTCCTAGGACATGGGTTTGTTGCCACAGGTGTCCTGGCCTCCTCAGGCAATGGAGATGAGGCTCAGGGATCTGCATTTATGGACTTTCTGCTGCGGATCAGGGTATCTCTCTGCAGAGGTAAGAAAATTCACAGTGACGGTATTGATACTCCTCAGTTTTCCACGATACACAAACAGGGAAAGCATATGCACAAGTACTTGCATCAAAACATTTATTCCATCATTTTGTACCAATAATTTCATACCTGTGTCTACTTACGGCATCTTTGTCCCAGACGGTGATATATCTGTGTAAAGGAGGAATATTCTCAGCACCTCCTAGAAAACATCACATTGCCTAGGACTCCTATGAATGACGAGGAAAAGAGCAGCTGTTTGATGCTAACTGGGTGGAAAATGGGAGGCAAAAATAGCCTTTGAAATATTTGTCTCAGGAATAAAGGTTACAACACAGTAGTAGCAAGTCTCCATCCAAAGCAGAGATGTTTGTCCCTCCCCACCTCCTCTCTCTGAGCTGAATATTGATACACACAGAGCTGCTTTTTAGTTTGCACCGAAAGCCTTTCTGGCAAAGACTCCTGGTTTTAATTCCCGTTGACCAGCAGAATATGTGTGATGCAGCTCAAGGTTTACATGGGTATTTATATTTAGCCACTAGAAGAATGGTACAGAACTTCCTTTCTCTCTTTTAACTATTTGACTCCCCTTCCCTGGAAAAAGACAGAGTGAAAAAGTTGATGACGGTGATTTTTCCCTCCAAAAATAAAAAGAAATTTGAAAAATAAAAGTGATAAAGAAAACCCTCATCTACACACTCTCACAGAGAAACTGTTTCACTTTAATATAGAAACATCTACTCACAGCAGTTATCAGGCTGGATTTCTTTTTTCTTTTGCTTCCATGAAACTACTTCTGAGACGTTTCTTGTTGCTATTCAGCCCTACTGGAGCAAAGGTTATCTTACGGCTAAGGAACGGTCACGATTTCCTTTTGAACCCTCCGCCATCTGAAAGAGAAATGGGGCAGCAGAGCAATCAAACCTCCTTTGGGTCACACTCCTGCTCCTCCGTGTCCTCATCCCCAGCCCAGGGGCCCGGGGAGAGGAGACGGTCCCAAACGGAGGCGACCAAGGCCTCACCACTCTTGATTCGAAAGCACGTGCTGAAGTCTGTGGTCGGGTAAATCTTGTTCTGATATCAGTATAATATTGTACCTTTCTTCTGCTTATGGTGTTAAATGTTAACCTAAGGCAAAAATGTAGGTTATGGCATAATTTATTAAAAAATCAATACCATATTCCCCAGTAATGGCACAAACACTACAGCTTATAATAGCTTTACTGTAGTACAGTATTTTTTTATCATTACTTTCCAATATGATAACGCTTGTTCTAAGGTCAACAGACATCACATGATCAGGTAAATATTTGGATAAGAGTGAGTCGCCAGAGCGGGTGCAGTCTTAAGCTGGTGCACGTGTCGGGCTGAACTCACCGCAGGGCGGGATGACGCACACACAAAAAGCGTTGAAATCAGAAACGTGCTGTAGATCCCTGCTTTCTGTCCTTATGAGAATTATGGACATTATACCATGTGGCTCCTTGACGGCTTTCGGAAGGTTTTTCTGCAAAATATCTCCTCCCAGGATGAGGTCCTAGCCCTTTTCTATGTCAAAGCATCTCCAGCTACCTGCCAAGCAGGCACCAGTACACAGCACAAAGTCCTGTATCCCCAGAACGTGGACTGTAAAGGCTTTCTTTGAAAATTAATTCCTTTCTTCTCCTGGTTGTCTCATTAGTTGCTAGGTTATCTAACCTATATGATGTAAAATATGATGTAAAACTGTAAACGGCTGCAAAGGCACTTTGTGTATGCAGTTGGAGCAATGAAGAATGTCCTCAATGAGATTATGCTAACTTTATATAACTTATTAAAATGAATATCAAACTTTGTTTTGCCTCATTCAATTTTTGATGTTAATTAAGTAAGCACAAGCATAAGAAAGGAAATTGGATTTGCTACTTAAGGAACTTCCAATAAAGCCATGGATGTTAGTGAGATGAGTTTCTAATAAACATTAATAAGTGTCTATATAACAAGCAGCGCTTGTCTTTTAAGAACATTGGATTTTTCTCACAGGATATGGACAGCAATAAAATACATTTGCAAATATGAAGATGTATTACAGGCCCATTTTTCACTACCAGCTTTAACAAGCCTCAGATCCCAGCTTTCTGATTTTGTGACCTTGGGAACAATCATGGGCCAAGAAATTTAAAAAACCATTTTAAAATTCATACAAATGTAATTTAGGAACAGCACTGGCTAGATGGGAACTTTAGACAAGATTTTTACAGTGAATAATGCTTTTCTTTGTCCATTTCAGACAAATTTAATGTTGCTACTACATTTGACATCAATCACCCAGTCATGAGCAGCCACATCCTTGCTCAGCCTAATGACGGGAGAGGAAGGTGTACAGCCCGGACAGTACAGCTGTGCGTATGGAAACACAGGGACTGTCCATGCTTTTATTTTACCTTTTCTGCTGCAGCCAGAACAAAGCTGCCAGAGCCAAGGAGAAAGGAAGCATCTCTCTCACAGCTACGCTCGTCTATTGCTCCTAAAATTAGTTGTTTTCTGGGAAATTTATAACTGGGCAAGAGACTATTGCCGACTTCCAAAATAATGTTTGGAGCAGACTTTTTACGCCTGCTGCCCTTGCATTCGGCAGCTGGAATCGGTGACAGATGCACAAGGAGAAGAATTGTTGAGCAAGATGGTGACATTTTCACATCATCTTTTGAGAATCTTCAATGCAGAGGTGGTATAGGGGTGCTGAGGGTGCCACACATGACGGTTAAAGTCATAAATCTGGTGTCAGCGAATACAGCAAAAGAGCAGAGCTGGTGAAAAAAAAAAAAAAAAAAAGAGAGAGAACTTTTTCATCAAAACAGAAGAAAAAACTTATGTTCATCCACATTTTCACCTGAAAAGCTTAGCTTTTCGATATATATTTTCATGTGAACCCTCTGCCAGTCCAGAAATGTTATTTCTGGTACCATCCTCAGCTACAAGGGACTTCCCTGCTTGGACTATGCTTCCTGCAGCGCCCACAAAATAAACAATTTCACCAGAGTACCATGCCTAAAACCCTTCTCTTCTGCAAGCTGCTTTTGCCTTCTCCCCAGTGCATCTGTCAGGGAGACCAAGTTTTCCTGAACTCCAGAGAATTCACTGTTTACGTGGGGTGAGGAGGTGGCTTTCTATACATTCCCATTATGTGAGCAGGGAAAGGCACTTCTTCTGCCCGACCACCAAATGGATCAGTTAACAGGTAATAGTTCACACTTCCAGCAAAGCATTTGCACCATTTTCTGCCCATATAATGAACCTCGTAGGTTGCTCCTTACCTCGCTGCTCAAATCTGCTCAGAGGCTTTTGGGAGAGCTGCATAAATTTATTTTGGATTACATCTGGCTTTATAGGTGATTCTGCCCATTCAGTGTTTAAAACGACGATGCTCAAAGCTTGCTCGCTGGAGGGATGACTGATAAAAGTCAGTGATCCTCTGATCAGAACTTGTAGCAAAGCAAAATTCTGGGCTACAATTGCCAGTCAAACAAATATATCCCGATTTTCAGTATCCAATATATTACATCAGCAGAGATACTTCTGGCACAGACTGGCCTCAAAGCGCTAACTTCAAATACGTGAATTTGTTTGTACGTAATTAATATGATGTATCTCAGCCCATTCAAAATAATAACTACATCCCTTCCTGGTAATGAAAAGTGATTAATTTTCAATTATGGTAAGTATCCAATTTCTCACAGTGCAGCACTGGTCTAAGTCACCCTATCTCTAACGTTCTAATTACAGACATTAAAAGTTCCTTATAATTATTGCAGAAAGATCAGGAAAATTAAAATATTGGTTACTCGCTGCTATTATTACATTTGCTCTGATGCAGCCAAGGCTTAAATTTATGTCTGAGCTGCCAGCCATTTCATCAATCTCTTTTTGTGACTTGTTTAGAACAACTGGTTTTATTTCACAGTCTCAGTAACTGTTCCAACAGGTCTATTAACAGTTTGGCACTCTACATTTTGTAAAGCTTTAATTAAGTGAAACAAGCTAAAAATCACTAGTATGTGCCTTTAGCAAAGTAGCGATGTAATTATCTCATTTAACAGATAACTACTTGTATTTCATTTTTCAAAGCACAAAGAGAAAACTAGCTCTAAATGTCACTTTTCAGGCTCATTAAACTCACTAGAGAAATATCAAATTAGAGATTTCCACTACAAATACTATAATAAACTCTATGAGCTGATATAAACAACATGAGTATTTGGGGAAGGGACAAGTATTATAAAATACTCTGTTTTGTGGAAGAGATGCTGGTTACATATTTACAAACAACTTTTATTACAATATTACCTAAAATTTTGGTCCTTTTCAAAAGAATCCAAAGTATCAAATTCTGTATTGCACATGTTTTATAATATAACCTACAGAATTTTATATTCAAAAGACAAATTCTTTTCTCCTTACTCACCCTAATCATCTTTTCTTCCTAAGTCACCTTTTCTAAGTTACTCTGCTGAACTGCATGAGAACTGGGCGATAAGAGGACGCTACGCAGACGTCAGCATACGGCTTCAAGGTAAGATTTATTTGTGTGTGTGTCTGCTGTAAGCGCTAACACGGATCCAATCATCTGGCATAACCACTGCTATCTCAAACCAAAATATTTATATTAAATCCTGAGGCCTGAAGCGCAAAGTTTTCACGCGATAACCAAGTAATAATGCAAGATGACCGCTCGTTCGCTTGCACTAACAGTTTAATATTCCTGGGGTTTGGTCATATTTCCATAAAGCAGGCCATACCTATATTGGCATTTATTTCAGTGTCACTATAGATGATTCTGTCCCGCACAAAATTCTCCTTGCTGACGACAAAACTAATGCCCACATGTAGCGTTTAAGGAAAGCCTATGAGATGCCTCCACAGCAAAGAAGCCAAAAAACTGGAAAGAGCAAAGGGAACCCTGGCGATTCCCAGTGACGACTGCTATACACGAAGACCTCCTAATGTGAGTTAAAACCCCAGGGGTCAGGAGCGGGGGGTACCGATCACACATCCCAAATCCCGAACGTAAAACTATCCCCCTGATGGATGAAGACCCCACGGTTCTGGTACAGCCCTGCCAAAAAAACAGCCCTCCGCTTGGTCGCCTGCCCAGCCGCTCCATTCCATTTTTTCACCAGTCCTCTTTAAACACCGTGTCCCAACCTATTCGCCAACACAGCCCGAGCGTGGCTTACCCCAGGAGCCGGCACCAGCCACCACGGCTGACTGAATCCATCCCTCCGAGGGGGTCTGGCAGGGCAGAATCGATGCGGATACACCAGGGATGCATTTGGCTCGGCATGACTGATGCTCTGGGATATTCCTAAGAGTGCAGCTACAGGCCTCGAAGTAAATACGCAGAAATGGTACGGCATTACAATGCATTTGTATTCTGTTGTGTTTCTTATCGTGTATTATAATATGGCTTATAAGCCTGCTGTAAAGAAAGTTGAAGCAATAAAGCTTGACTGATTGATTGATGCATCACCATTTTTAGGGTCCGTTGCACAAACTATTTTGATAGTGGAAGCCCATAAAGTATAATGTCTGTGCTAAAAGTGACACAATGAAGAAGATGATGCACCTGCTTCAATTTCAGCTTTGAGTCATTATTTAGAGCTGGGGGTCTAGGAGTTGCAAAATACTGCCTTTCTAGTTCCCTACTGGTTCGCCAGAAGATAAATGTCTAAAACTAAGGACCTCGGGCGCACAATAATAAAAACCTTTTTAGAGTCTAGACCCTTCCACTAGTTAAAGGAAACCTATTCCCATTTTTCTGTTAGGAAAAAAAATGGGATGCAGTTTCCCAGTGGCAGAGATCAAGTTTTTTATTTATATTAAAAATGCAGGATTGAAAAGGAAAGAAAAAGAATCCTTGCATGGACAAGACCAGTGGGTTGAGGGGTAGATCTGGCCTCAGCTCGGATCCCAGCACACTGCAGAAAGGAGCGAAACTGGCCATAACTCCGTGGTTAGACACAAACCATCCTTGTAAATTGGCTGACAGTGTCATTTCCATCTGGGGAACACACTGAAGTTTAACAAAGCTCTCTGAAAACTGAAACCAATTAGAGCACAGTGTTAGCACAGAATTATTGGCCAAATCAATGCTTTCTTTTCCCGTTGGTAAATACGGACAAACCTACAAGATCTGAGTCACCCAAAATTCAACCCTCTGCAAAATCAGATGTGTGCAAAACTGAGCCCCTTAGTTCAGTCCCTACCTGCACTGTAGGTTGTGCAGGTCTCAGAGCTGGCACAGGTCTTGGGGGGGAACGTATCCCTCTTTCAAGCTTAAGTCTATGTATATTTTTTGGAGGACAAATCCTGCGAAGGGACTTTTCCATTCCCACCAACACTAACAGCACTGGAGGACATTCAGAGTAGATGGTCCCGGTGAGTCTTTCCCCTCAAACACACGCTCAGCTATTTTATAGGTTTTAGGGCTATTTTAGTCAGACACACGCATGAGCACAAAAACTCACAGGCAAAACTCTCAGAAACTACGAGCACTTGTGAAATTCCCACTGGACCATGGGGTCTTCTCTGCTGACACTGGAAGCCGTGGGCCCGAGCAGAATTTAGAGCAGGACATACCTCAGTTCTTCACACTGTTTCTCCCCCATGGAGAAGCCAGCCTGCACAGACCTTTGGCTGCGTGTTCACACTTTGTGTTATCTTCACGTTAGAACCGGTGTAGGTCCACGTGCAAAGAACGGGAAAGTTAGTCCAACACCCAGGAACGGGATTTTTATGGATTCGGTCAATGCTGCATTGGACTTTAGCAGTGGGCTGAGGCAGGGGACGTGCCAGGGGACACTCCTGGCAGGAAAAATGGGCTGTAGTCAGCCCCAGCCTCTTGCCTTTCACATCAACCTTTACTAGGTACAAGTCAGGTGGGAAGAGGAGAGAAACGAAAGAGGAATGAGATCAGACTTGGTTCACAGAGCATAAACAAATTTACCTTGAAATGAACCTTTCTCAAGCAAGCTCGCTAAATACATGTCGGTCTTTCTTCTGTCGCATTTCTAGCATACAGGTTTGTATCTGTGGAAATTGTATGTAACGTGCTTTGCATTTATAGGGAAGTGCCTTGGATATCAAATGACCAAATAGCGCTGAAGAAAGGTTAAAGAGGGTGACCTATTGAACACTAACCTTCAACTGTTCTTGCAGGAGATACATTTTCCCTTAAGGAAAATAACTAACCTTTGAACCTCAGACCTTCATATTTATCTTTTGCCTTCTGGCTCTTACTGACAAAGCTTCAGAAGAACAGTCCTGAACAGATCAGGTTTGCTTCACCCTTCTGATCAGGTTGGGGTACATCTGGCTATATTCTGCCCTTTGTACCCGCACAGGAAAGCCAGATTCCATTAGCTCTAAGTGGCAAGGTCTCAAGACCAGAAATAAGCCCTGTTTTTTTCAGCCTCATCACAGTCATCATCCCAGCTTACTTTAGATCCCCATCAACACAGAAGTTAGTTGACCTACTCTAATTCACCATCGCAAGATCTTATACCTGCGTATATACCTGCAGGGCTGCCCTACAAAGCAATGGCAAACATCCTTCCAGTTCAATAGCTCCAGCTTGGAAAATAAATGTCCCGGCTTAGTCTTGGACATTTGGGTAACAGCAGGACACCATTATCCTGCAAAAACATTCTTCTCCATTGACACTTGATTTTTATCTGTTGCAGACTAAACTAGCACCTCTCGTAAGGGAAACTCTGTACATGATCTCCACCTTGGTGCCATCAGTTGCTACTAAAAACTTACTTTCAAGGAGTTTCTATTCAGAGTCTATTTGCATTCAATCAAGCATGCCCTTTTCCTATACAAGACTGTAACACACTGCTGTAAACTGTATCCACCAAAAGGCTGTATCTGTCCTCTTCTTCCTTCTCTAACACATTCCAGAATTTCCCCTGCCTTTTCCATGGCTTGTTGGTCTTCTGTTGGGAGAAAAAATAAATATGATCTATGGTACCATACTATTGACTCAAAAATACTGAATACATTTCCTAGCACTATCACAGACTTTCTGCACAGCTAGCATTTAGTTTCCCTTGGCCAGATTATGAACTGATACACTGGCAGCTGCTCACCTATGCAAGCACATTTATTAACATCAATATGAGAAACTCAGAATCAATTCCTCACTCTCCTCCTTGAAAATGAGGATTATTGTTTCTTACTTTCTCAGACCCATCATCTGAATCCAAAACAATAAACTGGATCTTCAGCTGAGTTCAGCTGAGCTCTGCCAACGAACACCACTGGGGGCTGGCTTAATGGGATAATTGTATGAAAAGGCTAAAATATTCAAAACCATCACTAGCCCAAAGCAGTCCTCATCCCTTATGTATTTACACATCAAATTATATCCTTCTGGCCCTTCAACAAGGATTGGGGTTTTTCTCATTCCATCCTACAGCCATGACCATTTTTTTGCATTTTACTAAAAGGATTCACCAGCCCACCTATGCTACTGCCTCATTTGAGGACATTAGCGTCACACTCCTCAAAATGTATGAAATCTTAGGAGGTGGGAAGAGGTCTTCTTGGTCCACCAGGACGATCGGTGGTGTCAGAAGCACCATGTGCAGTGCTTACTGAAAAGTGCTTTCCTCTCTTCCTCTTCTTTCCCTGTGGTTTCAGACTGAAACACTGCAGTGAGCTGTGTCCAGGACTGGAGATGAAATCAGTGCAGATCATTTCCCAGTCTGCAACCAATTCAAAGACTCAGACTGAGTTTTCAAAGTAATGGCGAGGATGGGGAAGCTCTGCCCATGAACCACCAAAGCAACTGTACTCTGTGAGCTCGCCACAGTAAAACACGAGTGCTGGGCACTAGGGATTTGGCTGTGGAATTAATTTCTCCAGCACCATTAGGTCAATCCGGTCTGACCCCTTCCTTTCAGACCAGGCTTTCCACTGGAGCTGGAATATATATATGAATATCCCAAATGGGGTTTTCTGCAAGCAAGGAGGAGAGAAGACCAGAAGACTCCACTAAGTCAACTGTGCTCTCCTTGTACAGACTTAATCTGCCTAAGACCCAGAAAACTATTTTAAGGATGACCAACATCTGGGAAGATATTTCCCGGTGTTTCCCTCACGGCTCTCCTGATTCATACCAGCTCTGACCTTCATCCCCCTTCGTATTTTAAGCTGGGGCCTCCCTTGAAGTGACCCATTTTTTTAAAGTGGGCAAGCATCCACTAAGGACCACCCGCCTCATCTTCCTACATAAGTAACCTCATCGAGATGTGGACCTCCGTCAAGATGTGGACCTTCAAAACAAACTTAGCCGGAGCATCACCTCACTCCCTTCTTGAATTAGCAGTGCAAAAAAATAAATGCAACGCCTCACAGGAACAGCACCAAGCAGAGACCATCCGTGAGATACCATAAAAAATTTACCGTGGGTCTCAGAATCAGGAAGGTCAGGATCTCTTGGCTAAATACCATCGCCCATAAGGTATAGAGAAAGTCCCACTGTTTTAAGAGTGCTACAATGCCTTATCACAATGGAACAGATGAAAAAGAGGACTGCAGCTTTAACTTTATATTTCTGGCTTTTGTTGGCTGAAGCCAGATCCTTGGTGTTATTTTAATGCAGCAGCAAAGAGCTGCATTTAATACATGATAGGCTCAAGATGCCTCTTTTTTTTTTTTTTTTTTTTCTTCTTTTTTATATGTGTGCTGAATATCCAGCATGTAATTGAAAAAGGAAAAGGAGCTGCTTGTTTGCTGCCTGATCCAGGAATGATTAAAGGTAGAAGTTTTTCAGACATTACTGACAGAAAGGGTATAGTTAAAGCTGCTTTAAAAAAAAGAGAGCCTTAATAAAGAGCCAGTACTCAAACCACTATTAAAAGCATCATGCTTGTTAAAACCTGTAAAAAGGCAGGAAATCAGTGAGTGAAATGCAGCTTCTTCACCAATTACTGAAAGGAGTGTACACCTTAAAGCACTCTTTGAATTGTGTCATATCAGCCTCCCCGCGCTCCCCCCATCCACCAGTATGGGGGGTGTGGGGTGCGGGGGGGGGGGGGCTCTCAGCCTTGTGCCAGCCCATTCATTGGTACATTAGTGGGGGGGGGGGGGGGGGGAAGAAGAGGGGGTTACCATGCTACACCAAGTTCACTTCTCGCTTGTTGTTTGCGACCCATTTACAGCTGAACGGCTCTGTGCAGAGACAGCTCTAAATGACTCTCTCCACCTCTTCACCAAGCCACTTGTTTTTGTCATTTCTTTCTCTTTTTTAAAAATCCAAAGGAAATAATTGATAAACCGAACGCCATCCACCTTAAAGGCAAATGCATATATCCACCTGGTTAAAATTCCTCCTCTTTCTATTTTCCATCTCCCTATATCCATTTTGCTCGGCGCTGTTTAAACAATACTTCATCAAATGCTGCCCGAAGCAAATAAAAAGCACAGTAGAGTAAATAAAAAGTAAAAAAAAAAAAAAAAAAAAAAAAATCACAGGCTGGAGGGTAAGTACTTTTATTCCTGTACTTTCATTGCCTGGGGAATTATTATTCCATTGCTGGTTTCAGGAGGGGGGAGGGAGTTGGGGGGGGGTGAAAGGACAGCCATGTTATTCGCAAAATGGATTGCTCCTCTCACTGCTTTTCACTCCTCTGGGTTCTCAAGAGTCCACTGATTACAACAAAGTGTGGCCATCTATTCCGTCTTATTGACAAAGGTCCTTAATTACTGCTGCACCAGTAATACCTGCTATTAAATTCTGCTAAACAGAGGCTGCAAATTAGCTGCGGATCCCGGTAACCTTTTGTGTGTAATTACAGGCAGCGGGATTGACGCTAAGGCTACAGCACTGACCCGAGTCATAGCAATGGGAAACCTTTGTTTATCACCTGTGGTGGGGGCCAAAATGTGAAATTAAAAGCTCTCCATCAGTGGAAGGCCTTCAGAAGCCCGGGAAAGCAACAGGAAAGCAAAAAGCAAACTGCTCTATATTTATAACCGACTTCTTCAATTGCTATTTAAACTCACAGCTCATTAACCTGGGCGGCTGTTCTAGCATGCCAGCCATGCAAAGTTTAAAATGGCAAAAATTTAGGTTGTCTTTTTGAGGTGTTCTGTATTTCATCAAGGCCTTTAACCTGCATTTAAGAGCCAGTTTGATGCAATTGCTAACTATAAACAGGCTGCGATATTGAAAAACCAAACCCAATAACGCACAAACGTTTCGCATTTCCATGGCGAGAGGCCGGCGGTTGTGAAGCCCGGGTCTCCCTCCGCTGGATTCCGGCGTGAGCCCATTCCTCGGGCAGCGGAGCCGTCACCAGCCGTGGCTCCATCCTGCTCAGCTCTGCGCACCCAGGTCCCATCCTGGCCAAGGCGGGCTGCGGCAGTACGGGCATCTGTCTGCGTCTCTTGTTCTACATTAGGATGCTCATCGGATTGAGGACCCGGGTGCCTGCGAGCACCCGTTGCATGCGTAGATCCAACCGTTGGTTGGTTATCAGAGCAAAAAAACCACTAACAGAAAGCCAGCGCTGTAATTCTTTGCATTATATTGTCCACGTTAGAGGGGCTCGGTTGCTAAAACCGACCTGCCTGGGAAGAGGACGTGTGCAAGGACCTCCTGCCTCTCTCTTCTCTTCTTCCCCCTCCCCTGCCTTTACACCTGGCTGGTGAACTGCCCTCGATTCCAGCCTCCAAGCATGGCACAGCCAATGCAGGCGTCCCAACGGCCACAGCAGGTCCTTTTCTGCTGCACTCTCATCTCAGAGCGTTGCTTTGCCCCCCTAACTTCGCGTCAGCGTTAGCAGCATCCTCACCGCCGGTCCACTTCCACCAGTGTTTCTGCCACGCTCCCTCCATGCCCCACAGCCCCGGCTCTGGTGAAGACCCCACTGAAGGCCACGTTGGGGCTTCACCTTCACTCTCTGTTGAGCATGGAGCTGGCAGAAGCTTTTTTTTAACAGGTCTGTGCTCACAGACGTGAAGAACAAGTCTTCTCTTCCCACCTTCTACGTGTTTTCTAACTTCTAAAACACCGTTTAAAATTTTACTGCCCTCACCCATCAGTAGTAAACATTTCTGAAGTAATATCTGGTCCTGATTTGCAGGATTTCAGTTCATCTGTAAGTCTTAGGGACTATGGGAGGATCTACCTGGTAGGCAGATTATTTCCCATCCATGGGCTCCTCATATTTGCCTCTGAATCAGCTGGCCAAAACCAGCTTCTTCATTTCACATCAGGCATTTTCTTCCCAAAACATGTAATTCTGAAGGGAATGAGATGGTAAGGCAGTTCAGTGTAAAACAAACAGGAGATACTTTAATTTGCAAAAGAATAATCTGTCAAGCAGTCCTATTTAGGCTTTGAGGATTTAAAAATATATATATATATATATTAAATTGATGGAATATTACAGCTATGTTGTAGTTGCAACATAATGTCATATTGCAGCATAGCATGTTAAATTAATTCAACTCTTACTACTAAGATAGATATAAAATGCTATGAAAATAATAACACACTTGTCCTTAACAGTAGAACAAGAAAAACGGAGGCCACGCAGATTAATGACTTGTGTCCTTACATCCCCAAACCTTCGTTAGTGCAAGCTTTCCCAACATGCTCCCCAGCACATCCGCATCTCCTCAACTCCCCGTCCCTCACTAACCTTGGAGAACAAGCTTCCACTCTTCAGATAACTAGGCTAAAAATAGACAATCCACTCAAAGCTCACAAAATAATATTTCAACTCACGTTTTGAAACTTTCAAAAAAATAATGTTTTTCATTTAAAATTCAGTGGGAATTTGAGTTGATGTCATACAAGAACATACGCATATGGCCTCCTTTGATCCTCTTTCTCAGATGAAAAGCCCCCCTGACACCCATAGGAACCGAGAAGATCCTCTTCCATCAGAGATGGGATCAGCCCGTGCTCTCACCCACCCGCCAGGTCCTCGTCCTTGAGCCAGGGTCCAGGAGCAAAGCACCAGCAGATCGGAGCATCCATGAGCGGCCATCAGATGGGCATCCTTGAGATGATGCCAAGGAGAAATTGCGAAGTGCAGGATTCACACAGCTGTGCTCTTACGTTTGACCATAAATAGCAGATCACGCATCATTTTTTAGACAAGCAACTAATGAATCCTGCCTTTGTGAACAATTAGTTTTTCTGGGTCTCGAGGACTCTGGTACAAATCCTGCCATCCCCAGCAGCACTGCCTCTTCTCCCAGCAGGTGGGAGCTTCTGCTTAGAAATCCCCGTTAATTCAGGTCTGTGGCCTAGGTCTTGTGGCTGCTATTTGCATCTCTTTTCTCCCTCTAACTCCACGCAATCAAACACAGGGCTCTGAAGTTCTTTAATGCTTTATATGGGCTCATTTCTGCAAGTTACCGAACAATCAGGGTAGAGCGCACAGCACTTTGCGGTTCTGAGGCACAGATGAGGTTCCCTAAGAATTAAATTTGTTTCTGTCCAGAGGTCTAGAACTAGACTTATTCCACCCCTGAAGTCCCACTTACGCATTATTTTGAGGGCAGTAGTGAAACAAAGGTCAGGTATTTCTCAGTCTTTAGGGATGTAGTGGCAGAGCATTGCAGCATCTTATTATAGACACAGAGACACAACTCTTAGCCTTGCTTCAGATGGCAGCCAAGGCCACATGTCCCATCTGAAAACAGATACCTGATCCTCCACACCAGACAGCCGAGCAGTAATTCTGGCCGTGCCCTACCTTTACGTGCTATTGGCAACACAGCCACCCTGCCCAAACTGTGCTCGCCCAGGGGGACATCCAGGCTCCAGCTGCTAGCTGTGGAATTTCTACTTCACGGAATGTAAGAGGGGAAAAAAAATATCTCAGGTCATAATGGCAAAGCCAAGCAAAAAAAATGTGGTCCTCGATCCAAGTCCCAGGATAGATTGGGAGCATTAGACAGTCAACAGATTCATCATTGTGGTAGCATCGTGCCTCCAAATACGGAAACGTATATTTGTACAGCAAGGAGACCCATCTGTTATGTTAACATCTTTAAAGAGATTATACATTTCTAAAAAATCCTAAAGCATTGCTGACAGTGCTCAAGCTGTATGTGTCATAATCACTTGAAATCTTAAAGCCCGAGCTCCTGGAGCTTTTGTATTGGTGAGAGGCTCTGCTGACCTCTCTCTATTTTCTTTAGAAAATAAACTAGCTCTCCTGGATTCAGAAAAGAGCTTGAAAATGAGGTCTGGAGGCTTTAAACCCAAAAGACAAATAAAAAGAAATCATAGTTCATTAGCTTTTAGAGTAAAAAGGTTTTTTTCCATTGATTCATTTTTGGTGAGCACTTAATATTTTATAGCGTGTGAGCTTAGCAATATCAGAAATCATGTTATAGAAGCGTATTACATTTTTTCACAGCCTCATATGATAATGATACTGTGCAACCTGAGAATTATTACAGGAGGATGTTTTTTCAATTAACAAAGTTAAGCGTTACTAAGTGATGATATAAATATAAATCATCTGTTTTAACTCCCCTTACAATGTTCACTTGGCATTAGATTCTACTTCTGGAGAAACTCTCCATGACCCTGTACTAAGTCACTGAATAAATAATGCAGACACCAAAGAAACTGCCAGAAATTGAGGGAAGAGACCTTCTTTTTACGACTTGTGAATATTTGCATTCTTAACAAACTTTTAAGAAACAAATTGCATGTTAGAACATGGGCTGTAAAACAAGAAAGACATTAAAAGGACATTCCTCTTCCTTTCTGACCACGCCGTAAGAAAATTCTCAAAACGAGCCTTAAGAATGTGTTATCTGGAAGTTTCTATAGAAACAAATATTATTGTAGTTTACTGGGGCGCTTGCGACCTCGTTGGCTTTTTGGTCTAAAAATTAAGCATCTGCCTTAGCCGTTCTAGATCGATAGTCACAAGATGCCTCCAGACAGCAGCTCCTCCCCTCCTGACCCGTGTGCTGACCCCCTAAAGCTTCTCTCTCCCCTCTGAGGGCTCAGGCAGTCCGGGGGACTGGCTTAGAGACAACATTTAACCTTTGGACAGTTTACAATAAGTTAAACGAATCACCGCCTACTGTAAACTCATCCCAGACAGCATTTTTAAAAGGGTTGCTTTAGGTCTTTTCCTTCTCAGCTGACCTTTTTTACCCCTTAATTTGGGGTGTTCATTTGAGGGCATGACCTGAAGCTCATGAAGCTCAACGGGGAGATGTCCTTCTGGTGCCTTTCTCAGCTCACGACCCGAACACCCACCACCACCACCACCGTTCGCAGGGGCAAGTCTCACCTCCAAGCAGAGCCTGGATGAATGTTCGTGGCTTTATTAAAGCAAGTTTAAATAACAAAACTCTTGCCTAATGTTTGAGGGCTGCACCAACAGCTGGTGAGCAGGGCACGCTGCAGAGCGGCCTTGGAGCCTATTGCTCCAGAGAGACGTTGCAACAGCTCCAGCTCCCATCACCTTAAAGACCTTGCGAGATCACGTTCAGCTGTCCTTATCGCGGTCATCCGACCTTTACTGCTAGCAGCCTCTGTGCATGGGTCAGAATCTCACCCTTTGTGAATGGGCTTTATATTAACATTTATGGACTGCACTTTAAAACATTAAAATGTAATCATGGGTTTCCAGAGCAGGACGAAGGTTGGGGTTGGTTTTTTTTTTTTCCTTCTCACTTAAAAAGCACCGAAGTCCCAGAAGACGCTGTAAAAATATGTGGCACTTCACAGCTCAGATGGCCAACATAAGCATTTTCTAAATTGCTTGCCTATCAAAATCATATTTGGAATTGTGCTCTGTAAGTATGTGCAAAATTTACATTACAAAAGATGCAGTATGACATCGAAAAAGAGTTACTACAACTGTTCTAAAACAGTGTAATGTGGAAAAGGGGCCTCCAAGGATTATTTTTATCGCCCTTAGGACTCCCGTTTTGAAGTGCCTCAGCGCGACAGCAGAAAACCTACAATCAAATATTTAAATCACCATAACAGTATTTTTTTAAGGAAAAAGAACTTCAAGAAACCTCTTTAGAAACCGTGTGCTTCCTCGTAACATTACACGTGCCAGTGAAATAATTTTAAAATAAAAGGGTAATCTAAATTTTGTATTGCCCTGGATGTAATAAGCTCCTGGTGAGAACAGTAATATTGCAGTAAAATATGAAAGTGCAATGCGCTTTTTGATTACATCAGGGGTTTCTATTTGCCACTTTAATCCTTAGAATTCAGCTGTTCCCTGTTCAGTCCTTTTACATCATCCTTAGCTAATCTGTCAAACATTTCAGACAGCCAAACCAATTTTCAGATTGTTCGGGACTTTGCCACAAGCACCGTATGCCGTTAATAAGATTTTCATTTGGAGTGATGCCATGTCGTCCATGTTTTCTATCGTATATAAATACTGAGATTTAATGGCTTCAGGTTTTGTTTAATGTTAACATCAACAATAAAAAAAGGGAGGTTCTCAAACGCCAAGCCCCATAGTGAAACGCGCTAGTGACAGCTATTTGCAAGGTTAATGTTGTGGAAAACAACATCCATCTTTGAAACAGTTTCATTAGCCCCATACAGCTGACCTCTCCACATAATGTTGTCAAATGTGACGTGCATCAGATTATTGGGAATATGGAGATCAATAAATATGCAACACCAGCGCTCAGAACGCTCCTGGCATCATAGCCGTACAAACGCCATCTAACATCCCAAAGAGTAGCTGTCATCTGTCAAATCTACTAGCAAATAGACAGGCTTAAGGGGAAAGCTATCGGTAATAGTAAAATACAGAAGTAAAGATGAATTAGGGAGTACAAAGTCAAGGTTCTGATACATTACGGTTCCAAACAAAAAACTCCGGATAAACACTTCAGAGCAAGACTTGCCTCATTTGTTGTGTTAAATGTAAACCCCCTCCAGGAGGTGGCATCCGCTATATTTGCATTTTCCCGCGCCCGCTCCTTTCCTCGGCGTTGCTCTTGTCCCCCCACCCCTCGCCCACTCGCCGGGACCCGTCCCGACACGCCGGGTGTCTCGCCGACCCCCCGGGTCCCGGGGCAGGCAGGGTGGGAGCTCTGGTCCTCGGTCCCGGCACAGCACCCCGGGTCTGCGGAGGCAGCCTAAGGACAAGCTCCCCAGGAGAGGGAAGGTGCGGCTGGAGGTAGTAGCTTCGACAGAGGTCAGCGTGTTGCGGTAACAGAAAAGCAAATAATGAAAAATTAATATTTCCTTTTAATTTTTGAAATAAATTCTACTGACGTAGCATTCTTCTGATTTATTCTCGTCTTAAGGCAGGGTACAACTCAGCCGCAGACAGAGAAATCAACATACATCATGTCATCGGCGCACTTTGGCTTTAGGTCCAAAGAGCTCGAGGTGCCACCGAGCAGTGGCAAATAACAGAACTGAAGAGAGGGTTCGGGAGCCGATTTCAAAAGGGAGGAAGAGCAGGCAGCACCTTGCGTGACTGAGCTCCCGGTAATTTCAACACAAAAGGAAAACGAAGCTGCAGAGATCCCCCCTCCTGGTCTTTGACTGTAAACATTTAGTGACTGAAAATACCTGATTTTTCTTTTTCTTCTTTTCTGTATGTATGACATTGCTCTCATTACCGGTTCCTAAATAATTGGGTAGTAATCCTCAGCTCACAGCTTTGGAGGCGTTGGTGTGGCTGCCACAGTGATGGAATTCTGCAATAAACCAGCAATTCAAATCACTCACTGAGTGGGAGCTGAAAACTCCCTCAAAACTCTCAGTGCAGAGAATGCAGAGAATGACACGCCTGTAAACAGCACCTTCCGCTAAGATAGATATGTATATTAAAGAGTTACATTGAGAACACGCTGTCCAATTAAAGAGCTAACAGATTGGAGTATTTTTTTTTCCTTATGTGTTTTTAAAAACAGCTCTCATGTTGTGGAAAAGGAGAACAAACAGAAAGCAGAAAGGTATTTTTGAAGTATACAGTTATAAGGTGCTTGGCTGATAATTTGCAACCTTGGTACACAACATACCTTTTAGCAAGGCTATTTATTTCTCGGGGAGAATGCTACAGTACTTACGATAAAGGCCTCTGTTGGACCTCTTCATCAATAGCAAACCTTTAAGCACAGCACATTTCATAAATAGGAGTTCCACTAACACAGACTTCAAAAGGATAGAACCTGATAATTCAAAAATAGAGCTATATTAAGTGTTCCAACAGTCCATCCATAAAAGCAGCCTCCAAACGCCTCCTCTGTGCAGCATGACAGTCTATTAGAATAATAGCAGGGGAAAGCATAATTACAAGTAATCATTGGTTGGAAAGGAGCTAGTTGTTTTTGTAGAGTAAAATGCCTTACTGAACCCAGCAGAAAATGCAATGCTGGTTCTAGCAGTGAGGGCAGGTAGCCGCAGAAAATAATCAGAGCACAAATCTTGAGTGATCTGGGTTTATTTTTTAAAACCTTCCGTATTTCTTAATATTTTCCCAGTGAATTGCACTTAATTTGCTGCCACAGTTTAAGTCCGGTTACCATATTATTGCTGTTGGTTGGGCAGTGACATCCCTTCTGCTGGAATTATCAGCTCGGTTTTGGAAGATCCGTGACTTAATGACTTTCTTCTCGTCGATGTGGAGATGTCGCTGCTTATTGCAGGGGGCTGGGACCCCATGACCTTTAAAGGTCCCTTCCAACCCAAACCTTTCTATGGTTCTATGATTTTAAGACAAAACATCTCCAGCAGCCGCCATTTTTAACACATGAAAGGCTGTCCCTGCAGACTATAAAGGTGGTTCAGTTACTTGTACGAGAAAGTTCAGAAGGGATTCACGGGTCTTCCCCCTTCCCCATCCACGTAGTACTTGGACCTATGTCTCCAAGAGCAAAAAAAGAGCCCACAGGTAAAAGCAACTCCTGTTTGCGTGTAGCTGAGCTCCAGAAAAGCCACCGCTGAGAGCTCCATCTCTCTTCTGTTTTCTAAATGCTCTACCTTCACTCCTACCTCTTTTATACTCCCCAGCCTCAGACATCTGCCAGCCATCACACTCCACCACCAGTTGATAAATCTGGAGATTTGCTGTTGACTTCAGTAAAAGTAGGACTGTGGGGTTTATTCCCATAAATCAGTCTCCAGGATGATTTACGGTTATTCTTGTTAGAGGTGTATATCTTAATAACCTCTGCGTACCACAGCCAACCTGCTTACTCCAAAGATCTAGGAGATCACGGCGGAGATCACGAAGCTAAGGAGCTGAAAACTTCATTTGGCACTACATTCCTCAGCTCCCTTGTCATTTTAAAAATTAGCAGTTTTCCTCATCACAAATGAGTCCAAGAATATACTTGGGCCAATTAAGCAATTATAATTATACCACCAACTGCCAATCACTTATCTTTATTTTGCTATCCCAGATAAAGGACCAGCAACTCTTTTGTATTCATCATGTAGAAAGCACCTTTGTAGACCAGCCTATATTTCCTTGCTCTTATGATAATGCTTTTAGGGTAAAAACACCTCTTTGTGAGGACAGTCCCATTATAAAGCGATACACTTAGTCACAGCCAGCGCTTACGGAAAAGTTTCAATGTTCATTACATTAGCTAGCCCTAAAAACGGAATACAAACCAATTTTAATCAATATGTAGTAATAAATAAATATTAAGGAGCTATACCACTAATGTACAGGTAGCCTAATTAAAGTAACAGCATTTGCTGCACTTACATACCTTAATTTTCCCTACAAAATCCTTATTGAACCACTACTTTTAAAAAAAATTGCATTTGCAATTAGAAACACTGAAGTTACATTATCGATTTTCTGCTAAAAACCTTTTTAGTAAACAAGCACAAACTACATTCATTAAATGTAAGTGCTTGGAGCTACGGTGTGAAATTCAATTCAGCCATTATCATGAATTACACTGATTATTGCTGTAATTATTTTCTCTTGGATACAACTGCATTTCAGTTCCTTGCTAGTTGTGTTGGACATATAACCATGTTCATTTTATAGCTAATAATACTCAACTGTAGTTTCAGCAATTACTATCACTTATACAAATCATTAAGTTAAGCTATGGGTACCTAGTTTAAAAAAAAAAGTAAGTAAAACATCCTTTTTTTTTTTACCTTTGAAATAACTAATGGCATTGGCAACAGAGGAAAATTATCAATGTTAAATGATTTACATTAGAAAAAGTGATCACCTGTAATACACTTTCACTGATATTTTGGTCACAGTGAACTCATAACGATCCATTTAAAACCTGCCAGGTAAACTATGCTTTTGCCTTTACCACACAGGCCAATAGAACAAACCCTTTTTAAAGTTTGTCTTTAAAAAGACAAAGACAACAAACCTTGTTAAGAGAACAAACTTTTCTCAAGGGCCATTTACACATTGGCAGGCCACAGCCAAAATTAAATATCCCGATGATTTGATCCATTAAAACAATTTATTTCACAGATCACTTCAAGCATGGCAACAAAAAATGTTTTACAGTTAAAGACTCTTTCCCAAACCCAGTGACCACAATCGAGAGGCTGTATTGCCAGCAATGGTTATTGCTCTTCAGCCCAAAGAACACCCAAACTACCCCGCATTTTTTAGGACAAATCCGTAAGTGTCGATTTCAAGCGTTGCTGGAATAAGAACTCCGGTATCAGATGCTATAGTAAAAATGACGTTCTTGAAAAGCAGTTATTTCTAGAATAGTGGCGAAGAGCAACCAGTGAAAAACACGCTGCAAACCAGCCCGTTGGCTCATGGTATGACAGCAAAATTTTATTTGACAGAGAGTCTCCTGCGACGACAGATGCTGCTGCAGAGAACCGAGGTCCGCGCGCATCCCTGCTTCTGCCTGCTGCTCTCGGGTCCAGCCACCCTGCCCGGGAATGAAGCATTTGTTACCATTTGCCTGATATTTGCATATAGCAGCGTGGATGTACAGCGCAACAAACAAATGTTCACCGGGCAATTCACAAGCTACTTGCGTATAGAACAAAATTCTATACTTGTGTACAGAAAAAATTCCCAAGGAGCTGCCGAGCCGAGGGTCCGAAGCAGAGCGTGGGTGTCATCCCAAGTTTGGCATAAACGTTGCAGTCTAAAGAGTCTGATGTATCGATTGTTCCCCGTTAAACTTGGACTAAAAAGGGAAAACAAATATATGTGAAATGAAAAATCAATGCCTTTTAGTATTGGATGTAAAACTCAAGTTCAACATTCACTGTCGCTCAAGCCAGACCCAGCACAGCGAGGTCCTGGGGGCTCCCGGAGCCTGGGCTCATCCAGTAGCTTCATTTGCATCTAGGCAAATGTTTGCCCAAGCGCTCACGTCCCCCGGCTCTGACGGACTCTGCATTCTTGCACCATTTTACACAAGCAGAAGCTTTGCCCTGGAGATATTTTTAGCAAAGGAGGCATTTATGCAACACGTTGGCCATGTCATTACCGTTCAGAATATTTTTTTGTTCATCCCGTTTCCCCTATGTTTCTTGTAGGAAATCCTGTTCACACCTGACTTTACACATGTCATTTGAAATTAAAACAACACGACAGCAAAGATCATTTGAATGTGACCTAGAACAAACATGGAACAAAGTCTTTTACTACAGACACGCTAGTCACATTAGCAAGTTTCTGTAGATTTATTCGATCTACTCTGATGTATGCTTTAACAGAATCATTCTTCTCTAAGTTATGTTTAAAATCTTTTTTCCTTTTCTTTCTCAATGGCACAGGATTAGCCAAAGGCATTCCAAAACAAAACCTGATGTTTCTCTTACTTGCAGCCATCACTGTATCTCGCAGCATAAGGGGTGCTAACTTTGGGGGGTACCATCACCCATTTACTAAAGACTTGATTATCCTTTTGCTTATGGCTACCCTTCAAAAGCAATGCAAATGTCCACTGGGGCCATGAAAATTCTGTAACGAGATACAGTGTGAGAGCAGTTTACTTCAGATTGCCCACAAAACTGACACAGGGCTCCAGCTCTCTGGCTATTTTCCAAGACGTTGTCTATGTCCTGACAGCAGCTAATACGTCCTTGTCTTGAGGAAGAGCACCCACAGTATTTTCCCCTGTAAATATAAAGAAAGGAAGATCTCAAGGCAACAGGCAGCCAGCCAGGAGATCTCTTCCAGAACCACGGTTCTCCTGAACACCCCACCAAACCCATCAGTGCTCAGTCGGCACTGAAGGGCTGCGACGCTGACCTTCAGCGCAGGAGTCCTGGGCGTGTTTCTAGCTCTGCTGCTAGAAAAGTCCTTTAAACTATTCCTGCCTCAGTAACCCTCACTTATAAAAGAGGAAAAGTGGTATCACCTTTTTTTCCAAAACGATACGAGTTTTACTCGTGAAAAGTTACATCACTTGTAATCTTTTCAGTGAAGAGCAAATATACCGAGGTCTCTGTACATACAGTATTAGAAAAAATATGTTTGCTATATTTGCCAAAATGCAAAAACTTTAAGGACAACACATACAAAGTCTCTGAAGAAATAGAAATACCACCTCTCCTCCCAAATCCAAGAAAGGGATTGGAAACCTGGGAAAAAATTCAACAGAAAATTTTAAAAGCACTGTGCTCTTACTGGCTGTCCCGCTTTATTACGTGCTAGATTAGAAAGCACTGAATAAATAGCAAGGAAATCTTACACGAAATGCAAGCATTAAATACACAAGACAACAATGGATATTCCTAGATATCTTCTTCATATAAGAATCTTTCCTCTGGCTGCTTTGAAACCATGTAACATAACCTTCAAAGCAGGGAAGATGTGTTGTAGAAGTTCTGCTTAGCTAACCATGAATACTAATTGCAGGAAGAATGATCTGCCCGGGGCCGGAGGGCATGAGCTCAACCAACAGGCACAAAAGTTTCATCACGCTACTGCAAACAATGGAGCAGGGCACTGCTCAGGACACAAAACAGCTTCCCGGAAAGGGGATACCTCCCAAACCTTAACAAAACTCTGGAGGAGAAAAAGAAATCTCCTTATCGAAGTAGCCTTGGAAAAGAAAGGGTGAGTAACGAGGATTTTCACGTGTGCGTATACTTACTTTTGCACGCGTCTCTGTATTCTCACATGGCAGACGGGACTTTTATTATTCGGTTTGACTGTGCAAAACCCAGTTGCCCCAGTCCAGCCGAGCATCCTGGTTCCTTTGCTGATGTGAGGGATGAACCACTCCAGCTATTCCTCTCGGTTCATCAAAAGCTCAGCGGTCCCTCCACCACGTCTCACTGATTTCTCCTTTGTTGGGAAGGTCGTACACAGGCGTATCCCCACCGCAGGGGGCAACGCTGGCACCGAAACAGAGCTTTGGCCACAGCAGCAGAGTCCAGATTTGTACGTGTGCCTGAAGGAAACTGAGTCACATCAGCATTACCTCCAACGAAACGTGACTGAATTACCATCACCGGGCCAAACAAACACCAGTGCTACGATCCCATCGTGTTCCATCAGCTCAACATTTTGTAAACGGGACCAGATCTGTGGGCGCAAGATCGGCACCGAACGCTCCTCCGCTCCTGCCTGCTCCTCTGGCCCAGAGCTCACCCAACCTGGACTACCAGGTTACCTGCTAACTTCTGCTAGCCTAAGGCCAGCCTTTTTCCAGAGGCTTGTTCCCACCTTGGCCAAAGGGAAGAGGTGCACTGCTTCCTCTGGACCCTCCAGAGACCCTTTCTGCAGGACAAAGCCTAGGAGCGCTGGTGGGGACGGCCACCAGTAAGCGGGACCTGAACCGCACCACCTCATCTCAATCCCAGTTGTGGGAGACGGTATGAAACCGCATCAAAGGTGGAAAGAGGAGCCCGATACGAAATTCTCAAGAGGATTTGCAATCAATATGTGAGCCAAAGGTAGAGCAGACCTAGAAGAATCAGGAGCCAGTGAACTAAAACCGTTCTCACAGCTTGCAGCACAGCAAGTAGGATAAGCGAAGCAAAGCCTTGTGCGGTGACCCACAAGGACAGCCACCAGGTCCTGTTTGCTCAGTTTACCACAGGTTTGCCTTCAAGACCAACCCATGCCAAAGCTGGTCTGGTTTATGCCGTTCCCCTAATGGCAGGTGAGACAGCTGTGTTTAGTACCTGCTCTCCAAGTGCCTTTTTTAGAGGCTTTCTGTGTCCAGAGCAGAAATCGATGTTCTTTGCTTGGTAACCCAAGTGAAAACACTCTCAACTTGCAAGATGATGCGGTTGGCAGCTGCATCATGCACCTTGAAGTCAATAGATGTCACCGAATCGAATCCTGCCCGCTCGTTAAGGGCTCTGCACGCTTCACGCGGGCAGGGCAGGAGATATAAAATCCATACCCTACGATAACGTGGGCAGTCCATACTCCGAGGCTTGGGTGAGAGGAGGAAGAGAGTCAGCTTTCAAACTTGAGGACACCACCTCCAGATCACGAAACCTCTGAGCGGTGAACTGTGAGGGGGTGGAAGAGTATTTGGGGCTGGGGGGTCGCCGTGTCCTTGCGCTGGTGTACACTATATGGTGCGAGCTGCTGATGATAATGGGCATACTGGGCTAGGCGGACCTTAGGAAGACAGCATTCATCTTTCTTACAGATGACTCGGTTACATTCAGTCCTGCCTTGAGACAAGGAACGAGCTCAATGACCTATTTTCTAGACCTCCATTAATTTGACAGTGCCAGATGGGAGAAAATTTTAAAAGGCTTGATGTTCAAAGAGAGAATTGCTATCGTTGTTTCAAAGTCAGGCTCTTCTCCCAAGACCAGCATTCAAAACTGCAGGACTCAAAATCACATTTGAAACACGTGAAACACTCTTACAGTTTTCTAATGAGTTTAATAATAATCCTACTGATAGCAACTCTGTGATGCCTGCCAACCAATACAGAACTGCAATACTATCAGGAAAAAAGGAAGCTTCTATTTCTGGATCGGGGGATATGTAGAGATAAGTAAAAATAATCAGAGGAACTGTGGCTGGAAAGCCAGCCTGTAATTTTTCAAAAGCAATACAAGTGTTCTCTGGACCTTGTTTTCAAACATAGATTGGGATGGGATTCGCTGTGCTCTGGCTAAACCCTGCTCCCACTGAAAGCAAGAACAAACCAGTGCTGAGTGCTTTTGGAAAACGAAGTTATATTTTTTCTTTCCATTTGGGATGTGCGCAATGGGACTCAGGAGAAGCCAAAGGCAGACTTTCAGGCAATGACTAGGAAGTGAAGCAAACAAACACATAAACAAACAAAATATCCTGCTTGCCTAAAACAATTCTAAAAGGGGGTTTGTTTTATTCTCCTGCAAAGCTGGTGCTCGGGTAGAGAAACAGAGAGGATGGGAGAAGTCGGGGAGGAGAGCACGTATCCCAGTCCAGGAAAATCACGGAAGTCAGGAGTTTTTGTTGTGCAGGGCTCTTGGTGATCATGTAGGCAGCTTAATGGACTAAGTCTGGCAGAAATATTTTGTGGCAGAGCTTTCTTATGTGATAAGCAGCAAACTAAGAAGCACGCCGTGATGGCGCTGCCCACCTTCAAAAGAACGGAAAACCTAATTAGAGAAAGAAGCGTCCTGGGATAAGTTGATTCCCCTGACAAAACGCCCAGCTGCCCGTGGAAATGATATGCATGAGGGTAAGCGGGATAATATTGTTAACTTAACCTGCTCCAACACATCTTCATAGAACTTTGCTTTTTATTTGTTATTAAGAAAAATTGCAGCTGAGGTTTTTCCTCCTTCCTTGTAGTGCTTGGATCTGTACAATTGAAGTACTTAAAATGACATTTATATGACTGCTAGCAATGGTTGATCAGTTAGTGTGACATGGCACAGATAAAAGCTCCAATTAGGCCTTAACTGTTTACTTAATAGAAAGACCTGTTAGGAACAAGAAGGATTGCCTGTTAGCAGAAGAACAGAACTTTTTCACGTGGCAGATTATCAGTATTCTTTAGATTCACACATAAACAAGGCTGAAATGCAATTACATTTTCCACAAGGACCCAAATGCTTTTAACCTTTTCAAGGTAAAAAGAGGGGGAAAAAAAATGCTGAAACTGCTGTTGAATTAGGTCTAGCCAGCTTTTTTTTTTTTTTTTTTTTTTTTAAGTTTTTGTTTCATTTTAATAATGGTTTAGTCTGTTTCACAGCCTGTGGCCTCTTCAAACCTGTTACTTTTAAAGATATAGCAGATGCTTCCTAAATGGAAAGGAAATTGTAATGATGCAAATCCCTATTCACATGATTTTCCAAATAGGTTTGAGCACAACAAGCTGTATAGGGCAGGTGGGGTAGTGTTACTGACAACCAAAAAAGGTAAACTTGAATACAAATAGACAAATCAAGCACACGTTTGTGTTTGAAAGTTTGTAGTCAGCTCCCCAATCTGCATGCGAGAAAATAAGCTATTATTGGCACTGAGTGTCGTTCTTAGCAACAAAAAGCTAGAAATTAACTTAATTGCTGAACTGCACCTAAAATCAGCTGCTTTAAACATTACAATTTGGATTTTAGTCTCATCAAAATTCCAAATATGTTAAAATTCTAATTTGCAAATGTGCTAAATTAACACTTTGAAACCACAATATTTAACCTGTTGGCTAATCTGATGTCAAGTAAAAACAAGTCAAACAACATGGAAATCATATACTGTACAAAAAGCCATAGCAACTTACCTAAAAATCTTTAGTATGGGGGTGCCATGAGGAATTCTGAAGTTTGGTTTCATTACAAGCCCTATTATGTCTTTCCTCATCCTAATAACTCATAATCTGGATAAAGAGGAAGCTTTTTGATTTAGGAGTTTGTTGACATTTTCTTTGCTTTAGAAACATAATTTTGCAAATCCTTGTAGGTTTATGTGAGCAGCAGATTTGCATCTGAAAGCAAATTGGCTTCATTTGGTAATGCACGCAGACATGGTGCAGCCCCCACTGCGCGACCAAAACTATCTTTGAGAGATGCATCCTATTCTGAGCGGTTATTTGTAAGACTGGTCAGAAAACTAGTTAAAATACACCCCACCCCCCCTAATTTCTCTCCTCCCAAGTGTAATCTGACTTCATACCAAGAGGCAAGATGCTTCTTTTTTGGGGGGGTGAGGGTGGGGGGAACAAAAAGAAAAACCACAACAAAACACAACCGTGCAATGTAGAGTTGGCCAGTGGCAATACTGCCATCAGTGAAAGATCACCTTCTCACATCAAAAAGGAATACAAAAAAAGTCATGGAGCACTAGCCAAAAATGTTACTTTAAAGACACTGTTTATTACTGCTATTTCTGTGTAATATTAATATATCTTAAAGGAAGCAAGCCAGACAGAAACTCAACTTAAGGCTTTTGACAAACTTTTCTCAAAACCGCCCCGAAAAGATTTCTATAAAAGGCAGTGAGAGGTGAGAAGTGAAATATTGCCATGGATTAGAAAGTAATTTGCACTGATCAAGTTCAGAGAAATATCAGAGAAACCTAGTAAATAGATAAATTGACTACCTGACAGTGGTGACAGCCAATATTGACAAATGTAAGGCACAGCAAAAGCCATTTGAATTCATACACAGAATAATCTGTAACCACACACCTTATACTGAATTTCCCGTGTTTAAAAAAAAAAATAATCTATGCAATACACAATCAACAGTGGTGCTAAAAACCTTTTGTACAGAAAAAAATCGCTACTCCTTTCTGTGCGGTTTCAACTTTGCATTTGCAAATAGCTGGCATGCCCAGTACCAGTACGCTACAGATAGGCTGTAAAGGAATGGTACAGAAAACGCTGAGAATAAAGAGATTCTACAAACTGATATGTCACCAGTGCTTAAAACCCTGTAGAGCTTCCTAATCACGGGATCTTAATGTAGATTTAGCAGCTACTCAACACACTAAAATAGGCTTAATAATTTACTAACATCAAGATCGCTGGCTCTGTGTCCTTCAAGATCCTCATGTGAGCGGGGGCTAAGAAATAACCTCTATTTTGTAATTTTCCAAGGGCCACTGCTGGCTGTGCAGCTCTTCTTTGCTGACCCACGTGCCTGTGAAGGAAGAGAAACAGCGAAGGCGTCATTTGTTCTTAACGTGAACATGGAATTGGATTATTGGTGTGTGCAATTGATGACCATTAAAAAAACCGTGCAGGCAAATTTGGGGAAGTACAGAAACAGCACGACAAATGCTCTTCCTAACTGCCTGAAATGAAGGGTGCATTTCACTCAAAGACCAAGAAAAACTAATTATCACCAAATACTTTAGCAAGAAAATCTTTAACAACTACAAGAGACATTTCGTTAACCAAAACTTGGTTTTAGCATTTTGTAGTTTTTAAGGTGGAGGTGGCAAGGCAGGCAATTCAAATAATCTCAGAAAATTGTTTTCCTATTCAGTTAGGCTACATAATAATGGTAATGAAATATATAAACAAGAGGTAAGGAAAATATAAACATTTACCTTACTGGTTAGAAGCAGGTAGGATCCCAGTGCTCTGGAAATGTACCAAATAACATCTTTATATAGCCAACCATATTTTCATAGGAAATCTTTTTAGTTTAACGTTCTGGAAGTAAAACACGCAGCAAAAAGAAGGTCTAATACAAATGCAGATGTCACCGCCATCTAGCCTTATTCAAACAAACAGCTTCTCGCACATGTGGCATCGCTTTGGACACACACGTGCACACAACTGTGCACAGAATCAGGCTCGTGGAAAGGAAATTGGAGTTAAAAAAGAAAAATCTCTGTAACCTATCAGACTGCCACTACAGAAAAGACAATATCCACAACTTGTTGCCTTTCTGATCTTGTTCTTTCTTCTAATATCTAACTAAATGTTTTCCAGCTTTTATTTATAGGGTTCTATGAGACTGAATATTTCACTATCAAAGTTAGCGATTCCAACAGGAAATTGTTTTCTGGGGAAATTATTTTTATTTCAAATTTTAATCATTTTTCATTAAGCATCCTTAAATAGTAAGCTTACTATACACAGAATTTACACATTTAGAAGAAAATTAATAAAGTTTCCAGTTTCATAACTTATACTGAACTTGTATAAGAGGACCTGTTAATAGAAAGTATCTCTTGTGCTATAGCTGCTTGTCTGTTTTTCAACAAATTTTGGACTATTCCTTATTACATTATGGCATTGGAACACTGACAAGAGAAATTGCTTTTTGAGTAAAATACAACAGAAGACCTCTGCTTCTAAATACTTTTAATTAGTTTCTAACGTAACGGTGCCGATAACGAAAGGATGCTTCCTTAGCCTAAAAGCCTCTCCCCCAAAAATTTTCAGCAGAAAGAAAGTTGCAAAGCCTGGAGCCCTTGCTGAGCTGGGGACCAGCCTGGGTTTCCCTTCGGATTGACATGATTCATGATCAGGAGGGCTGGAGAGGCACCAGCCTTCCTCCCGCAGCCCTCACCCTGCTCCGATGGGATGCAAAGGGAGAAAATACCCCCATCACAAAACATGACACCAAACTAATGGTTACAAATGTGTTTTCAAGAAGGAGGAGGGGGGGGGGGAAAGGGCTTTAGAAAAGCTTCTATTCTACTGTATGGGAGAGCTTTTGTCTTTTTAAAGCAGCTTTTTTTTTAATCATCTCTAAAAACACCCCTGTTCAAGACTACATTTAGAAACGCTGGCTAGAATAGCATAATTCATTTCTTATGCCAAAATCAACAGCAGCATTTTGCAAGCGGCGGCCAAATAAAACAAGGCAAGGATTAAATCAATTTAACACCTTCTAGGGTTTCTACCAAATGCTCCTAGAGAGAAGCGTGGTTTTGTTTTCCTGACTGTCTGCTCCCTTCAGTCTCTTTTTAATTTCACCCTGTGTCTTCTTCGCTTGCGAATACTCGGCGTCGTGAGCACAGCCGGGCAGACACGAGACAACAAAGCACACCCACAGAAACAGGGAGCTGGATCCTCACAGAGAGCAGAATTGTGCCTGGGCTGGTGCGGAACGCCGGCCAAGGGAACTGCTGTGCAAGGGTTGAGCAGGATGAGGGTGCCGGCACCGTGCACCCCACGTCCCAGCTCGACGCATGATGTAGGTGGCCGAGGGTGGCACTAGGGCCAAGCTTCTCCTTCCAACCTCCGGTTACTTTTGCCGTGGGTAGAAATGGAAGGGAAGGTTGCTGCTTTGCAGTAGCTCCACCAGCTTACAAGAACATATTGACCTTGTCTATCAGCCCCAGAGCCTGCCTGTGCTGGGACTGCAGCTATTTTTCTTAGACCCACGTTTCGATGACCGACATCTGCTGATTCAACACCAAAAGGCTTTCACCCTATTGAACAGCCATCTAATTCAACTAAGACACTGCTTTCACATGCCACAAACACGGGGACAATCAGAGATGGGCTGTAATGGCAGAGCACAGCAGTTTACTTCTTTTCACTTGACGCCAAAAGTAAAATTAGCCAGAATTCAGACCCAAAAATATGTGCAGTACCCATAGTTTTCTTTAAATTCCCAGCTATACTAACGTCATTTTCCTTTCCCAAATCATGAAATTTCCCAATATTGTCTCAGACTAGATGCCTGGCTCTGTAAAAGTGGCTCCGTGCTGATCCAGCAGCACACGGAGCATTTCAGTGAGAGCAGAGCCCACCTGAGGATGTACCTCTGCTTTTAGCAAGGTCTGGACCACACCGTCTCTTAAGGTCTCTTATAAACTAAATCATTCTGTGATTTGATACCAGCCCAACACCAGGAATTGGTGTCAACCTTTTTCCTTTACGCTTACTCAATGGAAAGACCACCAATACACAACATATTCCTGGAAATTAGCACCTGGGCACCTGACAACTGAAACGCCTGCTGTTATACACTTTTACCTAGCTCTTGCCTCACGTTTACTTCCAGAGGAGATTTGATAAGGCTTCCACTTCTGTTTAAAGCTGTCTTGGTTAAGGTTAAGATATCTTTCTGCACAGGGGAGTTGTCCCTGTGAAGTTAGTTGGAAGGGTTTCACCGGTAGTCTGTGACTTTCCAAGACATTAAGAAACAAGCCTTCAGCAGGAACGCACAGAGAGCATCACCCTGCAGTCAGCGGAGATGGAGCAATTACAGAAGCTGGTGAGCTGAAATAGGAGCCAACACGCAAAAACAGCTTATTAAAACTGTTACAGTAGTGGGGAATCACTCCAGCCTGAAGACACAGCTCATCTGCTTTCCTTGTTTATGTCCTCAGTAGAGAGGCACGCTAAGGAACATTGACTTAGATCCCCTGAACCCAAGACGAAGCTCTCAAGGAAGAGGTTTTGGTGAATCATAGTTGGTTATACACCGAGTGACTAGCAGATTGGGGCACGAGAAAAGGTTTTCCTCCTTTCTTCCTAGCTAGATGAAACCTCCCTCAAGGCATAAGTCTCTGCTTGAAAAGGAATGCTACATGCAAGCCCGTGCTCCAGGTAGTGCATTCGCAATGAGATGTAAAGTGACATCCATCTTGATTTAATGCCACTCAAGAGCCATCGGGATTCTGAGCAGCACTTGGATACAATCCAAAGGCGATGATTGTGCATTGCAGGCTTCAGAAACATGTCCCAAGACCACAGCTCTCTCCTTTCCGCCAGTAAGTAAAATATATCCCAGAGGCTTCTTTTGTTATACAGCAATCAGGGTCTCCAAACCCATTTGCTGGCTGCAGCACATCTCATTTCCCAGTTTCTTTCTCTTCCACCATGCTCACTGTTTCTATTCAGTCCTAACAGCTGCATCTCAGTCAAAAATCAAACTTTCTGCAGACAAGCTAGGCTTCAGAGGTGAGAAGAAGGCATAAGAAATACCAAAGACAAAAGACAACCAAGTCTTTTGCTCCTGCCTTAGTGTGAACATGGCAAATCAGATCCGAGCGCTGCCTGTCACGCTTCCCTACGCTTCTTTCCACAAGTAATATTTGGATTAAACCAAGTCATATACATCTTCCCATTATTTTCCTTCTTTCAAGCTTTTAGTCTGGCTCTGGGAAAAAAAAAAAAAAGGGGGGTGGGGGGGGTGGGGTCTGACACTTTCAACCAGATGGACTTGGCCATGGAGTAGAACAACTGGACTCTGAATTTTTTATGCTGCAAATGTATCTCATAACGGAGTAAGCGTAAGGGAAGAGAGGCACAGGTTTGTGTGCATCTGTGTGCGTGGGTACACATGAACTTTCCTCTCATCTTAGTTTTAAACTGCTAGAGAAAATCTTCAAAATGGGCAACAGTCGCAATGCAATCAGACAGACAGACTGTCTGCAGCAAAACGATTTAATTCGGTCCTGTTGCCCCTTCTGAAAAATGATGTCGACAGAAGATAAGGAGACAGAGAGTTTAAAATTGTTCTATCAGTACCAGTTGCCTGTTAGGAAGCTTATTCGAGGCAATTCAAAATTGTTCAGTTTTTTTACAAGGCAATTGCCCATCAGGAAGACTTTTTGTAACTGAAGTAAAGGCTAAAATGGTTTACATAGCAAGAAGAGGTACCGTGGATTTGTACATCTTCTGTACCATAGACTCTCGTGTGCATATTTCCCTTACCTTGTTTTGCTCTTTCTTCTGTTTGCTGCTGAAGCTTTTTCTTCCTGAGAGTCTGTTCATTAGTCGAAAATAACAAGAGCTTTTTCATTTTTATTTTCCAAGGCAGGCAATTCAAATAATCTCAGAAAATTGTTTCCCTATTCAGTTAGGCTACATAATAATGCAAGACCAAACCTTGTCATTTAGTAATGAGCTGAGATGGATTTACTAGGGGAAGACTAAGAGATTGATATGGCTCTAGCTCATCCTCTTCAACGCCACACCGACCGGCATGTGCTTTGCATAGAGACTGCCATCAGCCAAGGACAGGAGCACCTCAGTAGGGACCACTGGGTTAAGAACTCCTTCCTCATTACTAAATGCAATCATTCCTTTCTAACCCATACCTTACGGTGGTCATTTTATTGTTTTGATATTATTTATACATCCATGTTTGCTCATGGTAAAGAAAGTAGACCCGAGATAATCAGTGTATTATTCTGTATATACTGGTATATTAGCATACAAAGCAATGGCATTTGGAAGTGCCTGAGCCTGGCCAGCCTGGGTCTCTAACTCTGGGGTACATCTCAGCAGCTGAAGGAGAGCTCTGAATAACACCCGCCAGCAGAGCCCCGAGGAGCTTTCTCCCCATCAGGAACTGCCCAAACAAAAGGGGTGAAGCCAAAAGCCGGGAATGGCCTTGCACCCTCCATCCTTTCGCATCTGTTTATTTTCTGTTACTGTTTTCTCTCTCCACTTCTCTGTCCAGTACCCTTTCTGAGAAACTTCACCTCGAAGCTTTGGGGGGCTCACCAAAAAAAAATGCATTATTTTGTTAAAAGTAGAGTTGGAAAGAGCAACGCCAAAGTAATTAATTCCTGATATTAGCAGATGTCATTTCCATCTGCAGGTCTTTTACCTGAGCTCCTCCATCAAGTTCTTAGTAGCTGGTAACATCCAGACCCCAAACATCACCAGCACCATTTTGCCAGCTGAAGGCAACGCGTCTCTCTTCAGCAAGGACGGGATAGAGACTTCTTTCTTTCAAGTCCCATTTTGCACCTGTGCCTTAAATGGAACATGAACTGACAGGGAGCAAGGTAACACAGACAGCAGGCGTTTGCCCTGGGCCTGTTTGCTCGTGGGCGAACGGCAAAGGAGAAAACAGAGGGCTGCACTACGAGACGCGCTGCGAGAACCACTGCGGGTCCCTCCCCCGTGTCCCTGGCAGGGCACCCGAGGGGGCTGGATCCTGCCAACACATTCACACGCTGCTGTGATCACGGATGTTTCCACACTGACTCACAGAAAGACACAAAAATGTTCTTGTGTACCAGCTCTTCCTCCAGAAAATTTGCTTCTCAAAGTTAACCAATTCAAGGAAAACCCTCGCAAGCCAATTTCATCCACACAAAGACAGACCACCAGGCATGACACCGTCTCTGCTGCCTCACGAAAAATGGCATAGCAATGTTTTTTGCACAGAAATGACTGACTTCTGCAGAACACGTTATGTTAAGGACCAGCTAACCCCACTGGTAAAAAGGCAAAGATCTGTGCTGTCCCGTCGAACTAAGGCTGAGCATCTTCAACTTTAATGGGGCAGGATTTGTGCTTGAAAAGGATAACAACTATTAAGTAAAAGATAAATGTTTATCAGCCAGAGTAATTTCTGTTGATGCTCGTGAGCCATTCAAGACTATACAGCCTACCCGGATATATTTTGTAATTAAATTTTCTATATCAGTTCTTACCATAAAGTAAAATTGTTCTTTAAAGATTTATTTTATAAAGTTAGTCCACAAAAACTGAATAAGGCATGAGATGCTGGCGAGGCCATTCCGATTCAGACCTGTTACAGACCTATAACTCACTTAATGCATAGATCATAGACATCAGTTATGAGTTTGATCGATGTATGTTTGGAATATCAGTGGGTAGACAACCATGAAAGACATCATACACACTGTCCCACGTGGACAGGTTCTTAATAAAGGGGGGGATCCCAGGCGTATTTTGTTACCGTGAATGACACAGGTGAGAAACATAAACTTCAAGGTTTCCTTATCTGTCAGTAGTCTCCTATTCACGAAACAAGAATTGTGGTCCCACACACAGATTTGCTTTTACGGACTGACCTCATGGCAACAGTTGTCTAAGTGCAATGTTTTTCTGGTCAGTACAGCAACACCGAGCCAGAGAACAACTATTCAAGAAAGCTTAGGAATACGGGCCAGCCCCTCCCTGATTTAGGGCAGCCCTGTGTCCGTCTCCCTGCTCAGAGCTGCACTAGAGCCACTTTACCCACCCACAGAGCAGCGCGCAGAAGTGACATCAGCCCTCGGTCACCACTCCTCACGCCTGGATTTAAGGCAGCAAGCACAACGTTCTCTTCACCTCCTCATCCCTGAAGTCCTTAAGCAATTCTCTTCTCTGCCAAAAGGCTGAGTGCTGAAGGCTGTTTTATGACTGAGCATAAAGCAATGCCAGAATGAGGAAAGTGCAAAGGTGGCTCTCGTAGACTCGTGGAAACAAACATTATTAGATCACCAAGTCTGCCCTTCTTCAGAAGACAACACGGAATTTTATACGGCAAACCCTTCATCAAGCCTAATAATTTGTGTCCCTCTTGCAGCAATAAACTGAAGGCAGATCCATCCAAGTTTGTAGGGTGAGCCTGGTTGGCTATTGGAGCATATGACAAAAAGATGTGGTGGATTCCCTGGCTCTCAGCATTTTAAATCATGTCTGAACGTCTCTGACAGACTGGCGTTAGCCAAACGCAAGTCATTTGGCTTAATTCAAAACAGGGTGAAGTTCCCCATAGCCTATATTACACAGGCTGACCTAATCGACAAGATAACCTCCCTGTACTGCACCCTACTCTGCAAATACCACCAGCTTATCGTATGACAGAGGCTGCCACAAACTAGTGCAACATTACTGCTCAAGGCATGAACGTGGAACAGCCCAGGGTCCGATCCTGCATCTCACAAGGTCAATGGGCGTTTTTTTCATTGAATTCAATGCGAGCAGAAATGACGCTAAGATTTTTCCAGTTCAGATGTCAGCTATTAATTTGGATGATGGTTATTTGATTCCAAGGAAGGTCAGTGGAATCAAGTTAAAAAGACAGAGATATATTCATATATCCTTAAACTGGGAGACACCACAATTCACTGATAACCTAAATTAGATTGAGCTAGTGCTATCTCTAATTAGGATCTTTCACTATGAACAAGGAAAGAGGACAAAGTGAATTAGCAAAGGAAACAGTACATACATTGGCTCAAAACAATAACCAGAAATGTTAGCTTCCATGTCAAGATGCCACGCACAAAGAAAAAAATGTTTCAAAAATTATTTTACTACGGAAAATCTGAAACTATTCAGAATTAGAGAGACTCACTAGAAATGTTGGTGATATTTATTAACTAATTAGCTAAATGACCTTTGCGTCATTTTTATACACAGTTTTCTTTCATAAATATTTCATGAATTACATGTAATTATTAGTAACATCAACTTTAGTGAATTAATTACTGCCAATTCCTATTAATAAAATGCATCTTGTAATAAATAATGTTAGTTTATTACAGAGTATTGGTCTCGGAGGTATTCACATCTGTCAGTTGCCTTCTACTTCAGGCTAAAAGAAAGGTAATCAAATAACTGTAATTATTGTACTAAATATATCACCGTTTGTTTAAAATGTCAATGGGAATGGATAAAGGCATTTGTAACAATCTGAACCGAGTATCCTAATCCGCAGCGGCGTAAGTGCGTATGACAGAGACCCACATTACCATCAGGATACCGGCTGACGTCTGGGGCTAACAGACAGAAATGTCAACAAATGGTTATTTCTCTGATTTACTAACAGGGGGGGTTTGCCTATAGGCCATTGGCTTAGGGCTACTCTAATAAAGTAACAGTGAAGTTCATTTGATGGCTCCTAATTAGCCCTCGTGAAAGGGGTGTTGGAGTTAGTCCAGTCCTGGTAGGCAGGTTTCCACCTACTGACGGATGCTACCGTGACTGGTAGCATCCGAGGCTGTTGGACCACGGACTACAGGAGAAGAAAAACCACCAAAGTCCACCTTCCTCCTGCCTTACAGACAACTACCAGGTTTTGGCCAAGCCTGCACGCAACCCGTGACTTTCCAGGCTAAGGCCAGGCTGAAAGGCTCACCTCGAGCAGTGCTACTGCTGCTTCTTTGTGCTGCCCTGGAGGGTGGACCCTTCTCCAAACAGCTGCTCATAGTCTCACATCTGGCAGGCACGAAGAGCAACCATCCTGGCAGTCTGCTCGGGTGCAGCATGGAGCCAAAAAGCAAAACCAGGGAGTTTTGTCTATTTATCACCATTTCCACACAAGAACCATAAATAATTCCCCAGTACTATACTGTTCAAAACTGCTCATCTTACATATCTGAATGCTTAAATACTGGCAAAGCAAGACAAGCTTAATTTGGTGACGTCTGTCAACATTTAAGCCCTGGAATAAACCACAAATTGCCACGATTTTTCAGGGGTTTATAGTGAAGCCTCCCAAAACAGTATTATCTAAAAAGGACGTATGAGCATAAGAACACTCCTTTCTAAAATGAATGAGAATTCCTTTCTAAAAAGGAAATATGAGCAGTTGGTATAGACTGGGTTTCCTATTCTGCATTTCCGCCCTCTTTTACTTTTTTCTTTCATTGCATACAGGAATTCCTGGAGCAAAATAAAAAGGAAGACTAAGACGGAGATGAAAATGGAAAATCCAAACATTGTACCTCAGGAAAAATGGTATTTGAAAAATAGCAAATCAGGTAGCGATAAGCCCAGCCTCTTGTATGAGCCTAACTTATCTTTGCTCCTTTTCTGCTCCCCAGCTGCATTACAGTGGTTGCACACACACCCTACACCCTGCTGCCATGTGGTTACTGTGATTTATGCTTTCATCCGCAGTCAGCTACACGATGAAGCTGTTCTAATTCCTATGCTATAATCCTTCAGACTTCTACTGGTAGGAAATACTAAACAGAGAAAACTGCAAAGACAACAGCAGAACTTGCAAATTCTCTGGGTTTGGCTTCTGGTGCAGGGATATCTGCAATGCCAGCATTTCCGTGGCAAACCTGGCTTTGTCCCCGGAGTCTAGAGCTTCACAGGAGTCTCTGCCAAAACCGTATCATTTGGTTTTACTCTCCCCACGGGCTGCTCATTATTCTGGCCAAATCCTGTGATATTTCAGAAGAGGAAGAGATAATTACTGCTTGGACAGGAAAGCCTGCTGTCTCAGGATCTTCTTTCCTCCCTTTTGCTGAAAGAGACTGTGCTTGGGCTGTGGCACCCTGCTCCCCGCCGGAGCACCCAGCCTGCCCCATCTCCAGCCCTGCTCCAGCTGGGAAGCAGGCAGGCGTCAGCCGACCTGCCTGCAGCTGGTTTGCAGGCAGCAACTGCAGGCAGCACAGCTGATGGCTGCTTTGCCATGGGGGCATCCTGGCCTTTGCTCTCAGGCTCCTGTCAGCTGCCTGCAGCTGGGCATCAAAATCACGTGCTTGGGAGTCCTCTTTTCCCAGAAAATGACTGATGTACTCAAATGCCTGGGACTCCAGACCCATCTCTTGTGGCATAGGGATGGGCCTGGCTTAGCTCTGTTTGGGTATCAGCTCCTTTGTCAGAGACAAGCCAAGAATGTCCAAGTGGACTAGGGCCACCTAAGAAAGCTTTTAATGGGAATGACCTGGTGATAGGCTCCGGAGATCTTCCGGAGCCTGAGAAAAACTGGCAGACAGGTACTCTTGCTCCAGGGTCAACACATCAGGCAAAATAGGGAGTGCCTGCAGATTTCCAGCAGTGTGAAACGGTAGCAAAATAAGCCTAATTATTTTTACTTATTTAAATATGAAAGTGAATCAGTTGTGGTGATGATCATTACCTCCTGCATCATACCTGCTACCTCAAAACAGTTCTGCACCCCAACAGTTATGGCAGCATCCTAGAAAGAAGCTGGAATTCCTTCTAGCAGAGTTCACGGCTGAAGGTGGGTCACCACAGCTCCGACGAGCACCCTCTCCGCTAGAAGCTTTTTGTTGTTGTTGTTTTAAGAGAAAATTGCATATATTAGGCAGGCTTTGAAGTTACTACCAGACTGTAACAACTGGAAGACACGAGCAGAACATCATAGTTGGTTTTAAAGATGAGGGAAGTCCTGACCTGCTCAGCTCTATTAAGGAGCTTTGGCTTTCAGAAACTTAGAGAAACATAAGAAGAAGCAAAGCACTGATCAGATTTAGGTATGTCCCAAAGTATTGCAGCAGTTGAGAGAGTGGTTACATTCCTCATAAATACCACTTAACACAAGTGCATTAATAAAAGAGAAGGCACTTTCTCAGAGCATTACTTCTGGGACTGACTGCTTAGAATGAGAGTAATTCCTATCACCAGCATTATCTGGTTTGAGTGTAAATTCTTCTGGATGGGTGCTGCCTCAGTGGGTTTCTATAGCTCTCCTGATAATGGAGCACAGATCTTCACCGCGACTTCCCAAACGCTGTTGTTGCAAAAGCAACAGGAGATGGATAACACCTGTAAAGTCTGATGTTGTATTTTGAAATGTATCTCATTGAACCTCTGTATTATAAGGATGGGGTTGCCTCATTTGTTTAAATGCAATAAACATTTAATGAATGCATGTCCTGCCTTCCTAATAATATTGAGGAAAAGTTTTCACTCAGAGTTGATGCCCATAAAGTATAACCACCAGGTAGCAGGTTCCCCTTCTTAGCAGGTCTGAGTATTTGCTTTGAGTTGCAGCAGACTGGAGGTAACCAGTCATAGCCAGACAGCTTTAAATCATGTAACATGAACGTACCAAGCTTGTTTCTTTTCCCTGTCAACCTCACCAGGGCAATATCTTAATGCTCAAATTTCATTCATTCCCTATTCTTTGATGTAGTCTTCCTCTAGATATATATACTGAGTTGCAGACAGGAAAAAGAGATTTTACCACCGCGTGGTAAAGAATTTTTTCAGGAGCTTCTTTAATTTCCCCGCACATTGTAGAATAGTACACTGCAAAATTGAGAGGCACATTTCTGAAAGTTTGAAGGAAAGAACTAGGAAGAAAATGGAGAAAATCTAGCTTAACGACTCTTTCAATTTTGAAAATTGCAATTTGACAGCAACCCTGTGGGCTGGGAAATAAACGTTCATGCCTTTGCCTCTATAGTCATTTGATTGATGTCAAATTGCTTAAGATGAAATAAAGAGTGAGATGCAGTCATATTTTTCCAGCTTCTTTCTATAGAATTGGGGTCACAGTATTTGGGATCAAAAAGTTATTTATGACATTTATTTTCTACCGCTGATTGCACTTTAGCCTCTCAAATTCTTGGTTTTATCATGAAGATGTACCTTTATATTTAGAACTTTGCAGCACCATGGTTTCTTAGACAGAAAAAGTACACTTCTGATACAGGAGCCCACCATTTCCAAGACTTAATCCTTTGATCTGTACAGATTCTGATCCTGACTCTACAAGACCCTTAAATGAACACATTTTAAAGCATGTATATAGTTTCATTGACTTCAAAGGGTATAAATGCAACATATTCACCTATAGGAGTATGTATCTTCATATCAATAAAGGTTCTTCCGTGGCTGCCTCTTACCAATACGCTCATGCTGTTGCCAGGATGAGCAGGGCAAGTCTTCCCAACTGACAGAAAAAAAATCTCTTCCAAAGAGAGAGAGCAAGTGAGAAATCACACAAGACTTCGGTAACAAACATCGCCTTCTCCCGTTCCCTCCCCAGCCACCCCTGCTAGACAATACAGTTTTCCCCTGTACAACTGGATTTTGGGTTGATTTTACTGCCTCCTGCAAGGTTGGCGCACAGAGTAGACGTGTCTTGCACATATGGCCAGGAGTAACGTTTGTTGCAAAGGTATTAGAAAGTTTTAACAATGCTGGGTCTGGCTGCTATACAATAATTTCAGGGCTTTGCAGAGGAGATGGCTGTCATTAACACCATTATTGATGGAGACTGACGTGGAGAAGGTAAAGTGACTTGCCCAAAGCCCACCTGCAAACCAGATACACCCAGAACCCAGGTTTTGCTCATTGCCAGGTATCAAAAGCTGTAAGTCATATCTCAAGCCACAGCAGAGAAAAATAAAAAATTCCTTAGCAGGTATGACAAATAGACCTTACCCTTCATATAAGTTTCTTGCACAAACAGGTGTTATTTTACAACACTCCAAAAACTGGAAATAGGGGCTTCCTCATTTAGACTAAAAACCTTGCTTTTAGATAGTTAAAGGTAGGTGAGATAAATCCATCTCTAGATTTTCTACCAGAATTAAGACAACTAAATGTTTTTTAAAATGGCAATTCAATTCCTAATGCAGAAATCGCCCTTATACAATTTTATTCTCAAATGCTACTCCGTTCATAATTTTTACAGCATTTTGAATTTAAAAAACAAAAAAGCAGACAAGAATCACCTTATCGGAATAACAGGAAGAAAATTACACTGACAAAAGATAGGAAATTCAGAGTAATTAAAATTACTGTTGATTCTATTTTTACTGAAATGCTACATTATTGTTGTTAACTTTATGTATCCTACAGCTTTTCATTCATTCCAGTACCCCAAATGTTATTCAAATGTAAGAAATTTAAGAAAGAACAGCCATCCAGAATTGAAAACAAAAGGCCCCCAGCATTTAATATTACAACATGCATAAAAATAAATTTAATTAGTCACCAAGGGAAGGGGGGGCGGGGGGGGGGAGTGTTACTAAAACTTCATAAAGATAATTACCTGATATAAAGAGCAACTAACAAGACCATTCTGCATTGGATATTATCCAGAAAAAAAATCAAACCTATGTTGCTGCTTCAATACCATCTAATACTAGGAATTGGCAGAAAAACATCTATTCTATGAATAATAGCTCAACAGTCCCAAAGGACTTCAATACATGAATAAGAAAAAAAAAATCTCAAGCCTTTCCAAAATGGTGCTAATGCTCCACTGAAACTTAATTTTATAATTTACTGGCAGTCAAGATGGCAGGAAATAAAATAATTTGCTATATATTCTGCACAACAAACCCCCTGCTTTTCCTGGGAAGGGTAATTATCCCTAAAAAAAAAAAAAAAAAGGGGAAAAAAATACGACATCTCATATTAAGCTAAAGTCTCATCAAGAAGAGAAAGAGTGCCTCATTACATGTAATTACCAGGGAATTAGAAACATCATTTAACTAAATGAGCGAATAATGCTCAGGATATTGAAGAAACTTGCCTGCACTTCTGCAGAGCACTCTAAGTCCCATTACAAAAATTGCACCTCTTTAATGGAATAATTTTAGGCCTTGTCTGCCTTGCTTTAAAAATAAAGAGCCTCAGAGAGGCAGAAAGAGGCTGAAACTACCATAAACAACTGTTGAAAAGAGCTGCAGAGTAGGAGCAGTCTCTACTGGATACCATGATTTAAAATGACTCATAATCTAACATAATCATGAAAATTAAACCTAAGGACTTGGGTGGGAGGATGGGCGAGAGGGAGGGAAACGAATTACCCTTTTTAATTGTACTTACTCAAGACTACAATGTATTTATAATTATACATTATAGATAATGGGTGAAAGATTCTAGGTTAAAGGTAAATCTTATATAGAGGGATGAAAGGCTGCTGCATTAGAAGCCAGCTCAAAAAAAAAAAAAAATTATACCTGCTGATAGATACTTACTGTCCTGCAATGCAATTTTTTTCTAATAGTAAAGAGTTATATGGGGAATTAGTAACAGCCATGATAATGCATTACATGCAAATGACATAAACCACAATCTCTATTTTAGGAATACCGTATCTGCCTGTAAAGGTGATTCTGATGCTGTAGTAACAAATAAAATCTGGAAAACGTTATTTGCCACCATTTTGACACAGAGGTTGATCCTGTGCCAAGAGAAACAGGGTTTTCGTAACTGATTTTAGCCAGAGGAATTGTCTCCAAGCTTTATATAGCAAGTCACTAAATTGAAAAGATCTCCCTTGAGTTCAAAAGGGTTTGGTCAGGGTTTGAATCCTGGTTCCACGTCACTCTGCAAGGAACTAAATAACTGAAGTGACATTATAACAAAGTCCCACCAAAATGTCTACAAGTTGATGCACAGGAAAAGCATCGCTTTTTTCTTTTTTGTAATAAAATGTCCTTAGAGACATGAAAAATGCAGATAAGTAAAACAAGAAATTAGGGGATACATCTAATACATCATCTGAAACATGTACGCTTCCTCTATTAACATCTTCATCCTTCATTTCCTTCTCTCCACAAAAAAAAACCCACCTCACTGTAGAGATTCTAGGCAAATAAGGATGGCTTTTTCTTTACTGTAAACAGTTCCACAGCAGAACAAGATGTTAGCATAACAAATACTGAAATAAGAGGAAGAAAAAGGAACTATAACCCCAAAGTGTTGAATCAGGACATCTCTGCTGGGTAAAGCAGGATATCAGAAAATTGATGATTTTTGCTGCTTCCAAGATCATAAACATTTCAGACTGCTCACATAGGCTTAGCTTGCAATCAGAACAGCAAAAAAACCTGTTTGTTTGGGAATTTTTTGTTTTAGTTTGAGAATTTGATGATGATTTAGAAGACAGTCCAGAAAACAGCTTGTGGAAACGTTAGGGCTTTATTCAATGTCTCAATACGTCTGCCACTTAGAAGCTATATTTGAATTATTTCTGATTGTAGGAATAGAGTCTTGATGAAACCATTAAACATTTAAACAAAAAATTCTCAGTGACACGGGGAGGGAGGGTGAACAGAATTATTTGGAAACCAGTGAAATTTCCAAAATGTGAAAGAAATAAGATAACCACTGACGACAAGAGAGAAGAAATCGGTTAATAAACAGTGTGGAAGGTCATTCAATGCTGAAACAAAAGCACAGGTGGGGCCACATGCCTTTGGAGTAGTGCAACTTGCAGGAAACTCCTGATGCTGGAAGAGGCACGTGATGAGATGCACTAAGCAGCATCCTTGTTCTCCCTTGCAGCTCAGCGGGCGTAAGCCCTGGTGCAAAGCTCCCGCATACTTGGGATGCGCGCCGTTATCTTCTGCCCCGAGAGGTGAAGTGATCACGCAGCGGTTTCTCTTTGGGTGAAAGTCATGAGGCGGCTTTTCAGGTGCATCCTGAAACAGCGGCACCTGAAATTTCAGTTGTTATGTAAACATCACAGAGAACAAAGCAATGGTGAACGTAGCCCTGAAGCACGTAAGGGGTGTTTGAAACGCCAGCGCTACGCTCACCGATGAGAATAAAAAGGGTGGGCTGTGTTCTTCTGAACCTGCATGACTGAACAGCAACGGGTGAATCCTGATGCTGCCACAGGCTCCGCAACCTCACCTACTGTTTATAGAAAAGCCAGGTTTTTATTTTGTATTTGGACACTTGCAAACAACTGCCAAAATAGCTTTCATCCTATGCTGGACTGAGCAAGATATTGTATATCGTGGATACTTCGGCAAAAGGCATTGTTCTTACAAAGTAATTGAAGAAGGGTACTGGAGAGTCTTAGCCTTAACTGATTTTTTTATTCCAGTTCCCTGAGGAAATGAGATTCATGCAATGAAATTGTCTGTGTCTGTCTGCCCGTCCCCTTCTCCTCTCATCCCCCTAATAACTTTGGAACTGATTGACCAATTACAACTGAGTTTGACAGGGGAAGGAGTCTCAAAGATATCAAATTCCTGTATCCCTCATGAAAGCAGGCAGCCAAGCAGAGGAGACAGCCTTTAATAATGTGCCCAGGAAGGAAAGGCCAGGAAATCTACCTGGGAAAAGTTTCCTCCTGATTGTGGAAGAGTTTACATCTAAACTTGATTTCTCATGTGTCTAAGAAGAAGCAACCACAAAATCCAACTATGCAGAAAATCAGACTTTGTTCTGCGACTCACTGAATTACTTGTTCACCATCTACATAAATTCCATTTTTGTATGGACAATCTCGAGACCAATACAAGAAGAAAGAAGACACAAGTGGAGATCAGGAAAGAAATATGACTTTGATTTGCATTTGCAGCCTCCATATTGATTTCCACCTCCATCAGAAAAAGCGTAATTCCAAAAATTTCTTTCCCCACCCCATCTTTAAAAATCTCACTTCTAAGCCCATTATCTGCCTAATTAAATTTTGGATGTATAAAACTGTTAGACCCATCTTTCGGGAGACTGTACGCTTTAATCGCAATTACATGCTGCATATTTCATGATATATATCTTTTGCGTATAATTAGGAATAAAAAATGTAATCCCAAAAAGATGTTTAATAATTTAAATCCCGAGGATTTGATTAAAAGCATTCGAGGATTGCAGATGACAGGGAAAGAACAGTGACTCCATTATAACCAAGGGAAAAATTCAAAGATTTAAGCACTTCTTTTATTTTTCAAACCAAGCACTATAATCTTAAAAACAAAGATTTTAAACAGGAACGGATAGAAACATTTCCCCAGATATATTCCTGCCATTTAATTTATGGTATAGGACCGAGGTTTTTGCAAAAAGGCCAGATGTTTCGTTTGAAAAGTTTGTCTACAAATATTTCTCACAATGTATCCCTCCAAAATCTCATTAGCAGAAATTAATGTACTCCGACAGAAACAGGGCATTTATCTTAGCACTCAGGCAGCATCACCTCCCAGCGATCGTGTGTTTGCAGGCCACTACATAAAGCCTTTGCGTGAAGAATCTAACAGTCTCAACATAAAAAAAATAGATGGAAGAGAAAAAGCCAAAGTCATGTTCTCAGAACATGTAATTTACAAATACAAGAGATATTTATACTATCTTATTACAGTCTGTGTCACCAGTTGACATCTTTTCATGATGCAGAGGACGGTACGGATTATCACTAGCAAGTAAAAAATTAAAACCAGTAACTTTACATATTAAAGCAAATATCAAAGAATAGGTTATGTGTCATCATGGGACTGGGAATAGGGAGGCCTCTCCCACTTACAAATATTCCACGTGTTTGCTTCCAGGGAAAATATACCTGCAGCTTCTCAACAGCTTTGTAGCAACAGACGAGCATCCTACAACGCACAAAGCTGCACATGTAGCACTGCAGCAACTGCAGCTATCGACTCCCCAGCAGAACATGACATGTCTGTGTGGGACAAGAAAACCGATTCATCAATAAGAGACATCAGAAACGGGGTGTGGAACATGCTACGTAAAAAAAAATATATAGATATATTCTTAACGTCTCCACTCTTTTGTCTGCTGCACAGGCTACAGCTGTGCAATTTTTTCTTTTTTGAGCTTTACAAAGCAGATTACAAATTCTCTACTTAACATTTCTTAATACTCTTTGATTTACAGGGCCCGAGTTATACATTTTTTCTGCCTAGATAATACTACGTAGAAACATGATGGCACATATTATTACATTTAAAAGCACCACCTCTAAAAATGCTTGCACTTTCATCCTGTTACATCTATCCTTCACTAAAGTAGTAAATAAAGTCAATCTTTGTATTCTGCTGGAATCTCATTATGCCACTTAGCAGTACAATATATCAACACAATAGTGTATGCTGTATCATGGTATAAGAAAAATTTGCATGTAAGAAGATTCATCTAAGGATCTTAACTCTCCTTTAACAATTTGGTCTCATTTACCTTTACGCAGAAGCATTGTTTGTTCGATGGACAAAAAAAATTACATCACAGGAATAAAAAAAGATTAACTCAAATAACTCCCCACAGCAAGTCTACAGCAGAGGCAAAAAATTAAACCAATTATGTGAGCTAGGAATCAAGAAATCCGTTCAAGTCCTGCCTTTACTCTATGACAAGGAAATTCGCTTCCTTATTCCATGCCTTTGTTGACATCTGTGGAATGAGAATATTTCTTCTCTCTCAACCTTTGGTTGTCTTATCTATTTAGGGAACGAATTCTCAGGCCAGAACCATTTCTTACAATGCATCTGTGCAGCACTAAGAATAAGGCAATTGTTGTCTTTGTTGCATTGTTGTCACTGCAAAACAGTGGAGATTTGCAGAAAACACAAGCAGGGAAAAGCAAACCTTGCCTAGTTTAATTTAATTATTAGGAACTCTTTGGCACAAGTGAATAAATTTTATTGCTTTGTTTTTACTTGATGCTACCTTGGCTCTGTTTTTGCCAAAGGAGAATATAGTGGGTTTCTGTAAGCGCGGAATTGATTAAAATACACAACTACATGCCACACTGGTACAAGAGTTGTTTAGTGCCAGCGGACAGTAAAGCTAGCTGCAAGCTTAAACCATAGTTATTGTAAGACTGGTGTTAACAAAGTATTTATATAGCCAATAAGAATCAGCTACTCTGCTTTATTAACCTTACAAAAAATCAGAGACGCCTACAAAATTAGTACATACATTGAATTTAAGTACTGTGGTCTTATTTAACAGGACAGTTCTGCTGAGCTTTCTCCCAGTGGAGCTCCCCAGCACATGCCAGCTCTGGCGCAGCAGGTCACACTGACAGGGTAAGCTGGTAAGCACAGACAGATTCAAAGCTGAAACGAGTTTGCCTGTTAATGGTGGTGTGGGCCATGGAGGAAAATAAAAGCCTAAGAATTTGAAAGTTTTAAATAAATAGGAATCCCTGCCTCAGTTACAAAGAATACTAGTTTGCTGTAACAGGAGCAATGCCAGGTGAATGCACGATCAGAGATAAATTTAGCAGCGTAACACACACGCGCAAGTGCGATCAGTACTAGCTGATCTTTCCTGCCCAAAGATGGAACCGGTTAAAGCCACACCACTCCTGGCAGATGCTTGTCTAACCTGTGCTTGAGAAATTCCACAGATGGAGACGCTACAGCTTCTCCAGGCAATTTATTCCTGGGCTTAACCATTCTTACACTTAGAAAGTTTTTCCTAATGTCTACACTAATCTCTGCTGTAATTTAAGCTCATTATGCCTCGTCCCAGTCCCAGTGGACATGGAGAACAGTTTATTCCCTTCCACTTTGCAGGTAATCACAGGAGACTGAAGACCTATTACATCCCCCGTGTTGTTATCATGCGTTAGCACATTCATATCTTTTCATGCTATAAGAAAATGTATGATATAGTCAAAAAGTGCCACACATATAGCCTTATGAAATAAGACGTATTTCACAGGAAGTGCCTTTAGCATGCCAGTCGTGAGAATATCTAGGCGGGTCCTATATTTGACTTTTCATTTCTAAATTCTAGGTATCTAAATGTATTACAAAGTATCAGTTAAATACTATTTTGAACAAAGAAGCCTGACACGTTTCAGAGCAAATATAACTTCTAGTCCTCCAGCAACGTGACATCAGTTGCATATTGACTAAAAAATTACTAGCCTTGTGGTTATGATTATACTAAACAACATAAAAGCAGCTAATGGTGTAATCACCAGAACAGATGTCTGCTAGTCAAAAGAAATAGGTTCTGCTCCAGACCACTAATACCGATCACTGATGGTGGATGTGTCATTTAGGCCAACATTTGCAAGAGTATCCAATAGTAGAAACGCCCAGCTTTTGGGCATCTATCTTAACCGATGCACCAGCTGAATTACAGCTGAACTTGGTGACTACGTAACTCCAACTACAGAAAATCCTTAATTTTCAAGGCAGTAAAAACTACTAGACACTTACAAAAGTGTGAGACAGTTAAGGAAGGTGGAGCTAGCAATACCTACACAGCTTTGTAAACATCATTCGCAAAGGCGTCACTTAAGCCTTTGTGTTTGGGGCTCAAGAGTTCAGCTTTGAGCTCAGAGCAGGAACTGGTTTTGCTTGGGAAAACACCACCTAAAGGACAATTTTTTTTAAATATATTTATTATAATAGCAGCAGCAGCACAAAACATCATGTCCGAGATGCAGCACAGCTCCAGACCTGTATGTGGTAACCATACATTGATTATCTTGAAGTACTGGCCAACAGAAAAAAGTACACTTACCAGCATGCTTTTGTAACATTCAGGGCACAGATGCCACTTGGCTTCTAATACCACAGTGTTATGAGGCTCTTGTGAGAGACAACCCATGGTATTTTTTTCCTGAAAGCAGTCAACAGTGATTGATGACTCTATTAGAATGACGGCTATGACTCCATGTTTTCTGTATGGCCCTCAACACCATCCAAAAAGCAATGACTTAAGGAGCTTTTTTAGATCTCAATTCCTCTGATCAAGAGTCAGTATATCCTCTTTGTTCGGCTGCTTGTTATATAGGTCAGAAAAGGCTTGTTTCATGATTTCTCCGGCTTATGAACCTCTGCCTTGACCTGCATTTCTAGAAGAGAGCTAATAAAAGGAAGATTAATCTTGTAAAAGAAATAGCTGTATTCCAACTGCACATATCTGTACCTAACGCAGAGACACAGCTGTAGCCCTGACCAACTAACATTTCTCTTCTCTGTTATGCCTGGTTGTCTCACTTATTTTCTACAGACTTTTGTTTCAAGCATTTACATAAAACACCAACACACCACAAGGAATTTTCCTACCATTTTTAAGCCAAAATGGAACTAGTAAGTCCAGTCCATTTCCTCCTACGTATCTTGGGCTACCTTTGCCGACTGAAGCATGCAGATACCAGTACATCAAACATTAACAGGTTTTTTCCCTGGATACTTACCAATGAAAAGTTGCACAGGTGGCATCTTTTCCAGGTTATATTATGTGCCTACTTTGTTAACCAAACTATTTGGAATTCCCCTAATTCTTTCTTTGTTTTCCCCCTACGTTCTCTAGCTCTTATTTCACTTTGTTCCCCACAGTTGTACCCTGTAACTCCCCACACTATCTTCTCTCCATTTCACATGTTCCTTTCTCCACATCATCACTAAGCACCTTTTCATTCAGCACAGCCTATTTCTGCCTTCACACGTTATTTATTTGATCCCATCCTCTCTTTAAGGTCTCTCTTCTCCACACGCAAGATCATCGTTGTGCTTTCAGGTAACCACAATTTATTTGTGGGTTCAATCCTGTGTTTTGTAACATCATACACTCTCAGCTGAGAGGAGATGGAGAAACAACAGATATTGCACGTTTGCTCTGCAAATACGTATGTATTTATACCTGCACACACACATTGTGGCATGGGAACCTGGAACACTTGACAGTGTTTTTTAACACAAAGTCTGCTGTTTCAGCCTACAGTTATCCCCCAAACTAGGGATTTTGCTTACTACCTCTTCTCTAGTCATTCTTGCAGAAACCTTTGGTTCCCCACGGTTAAGCCCCAGACTCTTACGTATCAATGCATTCCTTAAACAAACAAATATAAAAAAAACCAAACACCAAGGTGTCATCACATCCTAAAGTGACAGCAAACCTTCAACCTTTGCCCATCATCACCAATTAAAATTGGAAGAAATAGGGATGGTACATATCTATCAGATTAGAGGCTGGATGCTACTGAAGGCATTATTCATATTTAATTCAGGAAGATCTTTATTTTTTTCAAACCTATCAAAAACAGTTTATACTATCACAGAATCCATATCTAGCTCATGACAAACTATAAAATATTCCACATAACTCATTTACTATGCATACCTAGTAACAGCTCAAGCTTGTTAGCTTTCTGCACACACAGAGCCCAGCTTCCTCTCCATCACCACCTTCTTTGCAACGATCGGTTACTATTTCTGTTGTCAGCAAGTTTATTCTCTTAAAGGTAATAAAGTACTCCCACTGGCTATGCAGGCACTGATAACTCAGAAGAAAAAAAGTTGGAAGTAAAGTATGAATCCAATCACCACTCCAAAATACCCACACCTTAATCATCTTTGATAAGCCTCAAGGTTTTGTTCTGTCCCTCCTTACTGTTCACTATAAAGTGAATACTTAATGCTTAAGTACTTCCCAAACACCTGATACAAGCTACTATTAAGAGAGCAGTCTGACAGCCTGTTCTGCAGAGTTGGATGAGATAGCTTTTATTGGTGGTACTAATCAGAAAGCATTTAACTTTATTTCCACAATAATAACAGGAAAGTACAATATTGAATATAATCTTTTTTAGCAGAAGATGGATTTGCAGGTTAGGTTCTTGATCAGATCTACATTCGTGCTTAGAAAAAACAAACACACAGTGTTTAAGTTGTTTTTTCTAATACTACTATCCTAAGAAATTTTTAATTTGTCCAAGTTCAAGCATTTCCTCACACCCACCCCCTGCTCTAAAGAGGCTGATACAATATTTTATTACAGATTAGACTTCTTACCAGCTGACAATAAGGCAAGCAAGACACTCAGAGGAACAGCACATTTTCATGGGGTTTTGAGGCCAGAATGACATCTCCATTGTGGGGAGATTCCTCTTTTCTACAGTTCCACTTGTGTTACTCCATAAACCCTGGGCTACCAGGTCAGATCTGCAGACCTGGAACAGACCACTCAGCTGTAGGCTGAAACTCTACATTTGCTCCCCTCTACCCTCAATTCTTCCCAAGCATCATTAATTTTAAGCTTTTATGCAGTATGTGAAAGAAACTGAAGTACCATGTGTTCAAGTTCTTTCCTCCAGAAACAGTTAATGATTCTCCAATTAACGTTCAAGTCAGAGATAAACAAGCCCACCTAATACAACTTCAGGCTCTTGTAGCCCTGTGAAAACATTGCCTGGAGAGCCAACGTCCCCAGGTAACAAAGAAATTCCCGGTTCACCTCACTGGAAAAAGACAAAAGGTTCAGAAATTTTCCGTCAGGAAGATCTAGAACTCAAGAATTCTTGCAACTTAAAGGTTTGGTCTTAACGTTTGTTTCACAAACAGTAAAGGTTGTTACACAAAGTATTTGTTTTCAAAACACCTATGGATATTTATTGAACAATTATGAGACCACTGAAAGTTTTCATAATTATATACTACAAAATGTGCTAAGTTTTTATAAAGGTATATGCAAAGCTGCCTACAGGACTGAACTAATTTAGCTACAGACAACAGATAAAGAAAACAGTTTCACTAATATTATAAGCAGGCAAGTAATGACAAATTAAGACATACTACAATACACAAACAAGTATTTCTTAGTTAAAAACAACATCAGTACAAAGTTTGTTCTTCTCACTTCTACTGTTTTAGTTTAGACTTGTTAGGAGCAGGTGGGCACCTCTTGCAGAGAGGAAGTATCACCAGAAGTCTAAGTAGACCTGAAATAAATAAACTGTACTTCAGCAAGCAACATTTAGAGTAATCATAAGCAGGTAAAACATTCGACATTCTATAAAAGCAGAAACGTGTAGAAAGACCACTTTCACTTGTATCACGATACAATACATAATAATTTAGTGATCAAAAAGCTGATCTCGCCAAGTTTTCTTTATATAATACAGCACCATCTTGATGAATTTAAAAATGCATCATGCAGAAATGCTAAGTGATTTAAATTAATATGCAAAAAGATCACTATGAAACAACTATTAGTCTTCGGACCCAAGTAGCTTACTTTTAGAATAAACCAGAGATGACTCACACTACTGTAACATTAAAGTACACGCATCATTCTTAGTGCCCTAAGGTTGGCACAAGCAACTTGTAAATGTCAGAAAAGCATATAAACCTTGTTAATGTTTTCAGAAATTCATTTAAAGATAGAAACAGGTCCAAAAAGATGCCTGTCTAAATGCATTGCAATTACGTTACAATTATTTTCCAAATACACAGATATGCTCTGTCTTTTCTCAGCTCATTACTGACTCAAACAATTTGCTCTTCTGGGATCAATTGTTTGCTAATAAATAATTGTTTACAGTCACAAAATGATATTAAGGAGTATTCTTATTAGTTTTCCTTCTACAGCCTAATAAGATTCAAAACTAGCTGATTCCCAAGAGTCTAACCTTAACCTTGCTGTGTTTAACAGCCCAGGAAATGATGAACCATCTGTTTCAGAAAATAACGGAGGGCCAAGAGGAAATATTGTTTAATTGTAGATTAACCTCCTCATACGGCAGAATGAAGCATCTACAGAATTAGCAACCATAACTAGCAATGAACAAAAATAACTTAAAGCAGCTTTTACTATTACAAGACCAACAGCAGCAAGTATTCTTTTATCACCTTTTTTTTTTTTTTAAGCCCTCCCAAATGTATGTAACAAGTACAACCTAATTTTAAAAATAAATTTGAATCACCACCTTTGGATTTTTTAATTGAGGAAGCCCCAGAAATAAATACTGAAATAGTTCTGGTTTTATTTTTCCATGAGTATCAAAATTATTTTACAACAAACATCTGCAAGTGAGAGATAGTGCATTTACTCTTCTGTAACTTCCACCTCACATCTCCACAGTGATAAAATGGCTGCTCTGAAGCAATATACAAGTCACATAAGGGGGGAGGAGGGGGGAAGGTCTTGAGGTTTTAAACTCAAGAACTTTGATCACTTATGTGTGTCTATTTACATAGCCACTTAGATACTAAATAATGGAGACAACCAGATAAAGTGTAAGACAGTTTGAGTACTGGCAGAAAAAAAAAAAATAGCAATGACAAACCACAGGAATCTGAAAATAAAAACAACTGCTTCTGTGCTAGCATAATGAAGAGTAGTGCAGTTCTCCACTGTGACAGCAATTTTTCTATGTAACATTCATGCCAAAGCAAGCTTAACAGAAATCTTTTACCTCCATCAATCAGTTTGCCCCATTTTGACAGCAACAATGATAGAAAAGCGTGTCAGAGGGCTGCAGCGAACTCCAATACATGCTAACTGTGAAAGCTTTTCCTTGATTTTACACAACCTTCCTGGAAGAGTATCTAGATTCACTTCTGACTGTGACAGCTGTATGCATACTCAGCGCGTAAAGATTTCATTAATTAAAAGTTTTAAATATCCAAACACAGTAACATTTACTCAAATTATTCCTGAATTCTTCACTTAATTCTTGAAGCAATGAGGTAGCAGTAACTCCACCGCTTCATATAATAGCACCCATTCAAAAAGGATAAGAGTTTGACATTCTTCTCCTACTAAACAACTAGGCACAATTTTATCCATCAGACGTCTATCAACCTACGGATATTGAAAGCTTGGGTGAACAAGATAAAATCAAAACCAACCCTACTGTCAAGCTGCGCTATCTACTTGCATCAATAATGCTATTCATGAATTTAGGAAAATTAATAAATCTTGGGATGAATGCTCAGAAAGTCTCAAATACAGGTGAAGCATACTCACTTCGGTTTTGTTTCTGCATCTGTCACTTGGCGAATATAGATACCATCTTCAGGATGTTCAATGTCATCCATTTCATACATATATGAAGAAGCTATTGCAAGGGTAGTTCCATCATTGCTGAAGGCAAGTGATGCTATGCTTGTGGGATACCGATGGAACTGACACAGCCGCTTTTTATTAAATGGATCCCAAATATTTACAAATCCATCAGAACCTCCTGAAAATTAATTTTTAAAAACAGTTTGTAAATTATAATTGGGAGAACGGTAAGACTGAAAAGATACAGCAAAGGAAAAAAGAAAAGGAAGAGAGAAAATTACCTGGAATTACTTTGTCAGTAAAAACACAGGGTTATACAGAGTTGCATAATTCAGTAAAGAGCACATTGAGTATTTCCCAAAATCCCTGTTAAAGCTATTAACGCTCACTGCATCAAAGAATTTAAAAACCCTGCTCCTTGCAAGAAATATGATTTAAATGCTTAAAAAGTAAGGGCACATGAAGTAAAAGCTGACCTGTTTAAATCAAGAGTAAAGGAATTGATGCAAGTGTTGCAAAAGATTATCTACTCTACCTGTAGCAAACGTGTTGTGGACATTGTGGAAAGAAATAGCATTAACTGGATAAATCTGCTCAATGTTGTTTTCCTTCAAACGGTGACACTTGAATGCGTATTTCTTCTTCTGGATTTCTGGACTTGGATCCAAATATTCCACTGCAACACGACCTTCAATAGAACTTAAAACATAACCCTGCCAAAAAAATTTTGAGATACGCATTTTAGAAGTTTACAACTGGAAAAGAGATTGGAATACAATTGATCTTGTATCCCTCTAAATTCAAATAAATGAAATGTAAACAGTCTTAAGTTGTGTACAACCAGAAATTGTTTGTTACCACAGATCCATGGCATCATCAATAAAATCTGCTCCTAAGAAAGAAGTAATGAGAATATCTCAGAAAGCTTTTCTCTGCATTGCACCATAGTTTTAAGCTGAAAGTGAGACTTTTAATTACACCCGCAGGTCCAAACACAAGTTGATTTGGGGAAAAAGAAGTGTTAAGAGTGTTAAGAACCCCTTGTATTCACCCACCTATCCCCCAGGGCCTCAATATCTGAAATATTAGAGATACTCATGGGACTATTTAGTTTCAGAATTACATTAAAATTAGTTCAGAGCTTTATACTACCAACTAAACACTCAAGTTGAAATAGTCTTTTCAGTGAAACTTGATTATAAGTGGCGTCCACTTATCCAGTTAATTACAGTCCTGACTTAGAGCAACCCGAGATGCTTTCATTATAACTTCTGAGTTGAGCCCATAATAGATCTCCAGAAGTGGGACTGTAACAATATCTAGCTACAGCAACGTTCTTTAAAATCCTTAAGACAATACAATCTGGAAGATCAGCTTGTTTTACTATAACTAGAACTTAAAACAGACAAAGCATTCATGCCAGTTCAAGACCAAGTAACTAGGTCTCGCAATTCCTGTACTATCACTATGTACACAGAAAAATTCCCTTCCAAATTAGTTTGTCAGAAAAAGCTAATCATCTTGCTTTACTTCAGAAAGAGAAATACCACAAATACGCTATGTTAACCTACACGGAACAGCTGTATGATCACCTAAATTGTGCAGTTCCCCCTAGATAATAGATCATGGGTTCTTGAGTGCACGACACAGACTCAGACTTAAAAAAAAAAGACAGAAAAATATATAAACAACATTCATACAGTTTTAATCCTGCCCCTGTTCACAGCCTATTGAAGAACCTAGGGCTACAATGCATAAAGGCTGCTGAGCAACCACCAATTCTGTCTTCCTCTCTTCTACCGCAACTTTGTGGGGTCCCTTTTTTGTTTTGTTTTTTTTTTTTTTTAATTACATGCCAGCATTGTGATGCATTAAATATGCTATTTTTAAAAAAAGGAGACAAAATTGCCAAAAAAAATGAAAACACAATATACTGTTAAGTCAGTGACAAACATTCCTAAGATGCACTATCAAAAAGAGTTAACCTGCAACAAGAAGCCTCAACACCATTTTTTCCCCCTCCCACAGTTTGATTATGAAACTTTGAAGACCAGAAATTTTTTAAAATGAAAGATGCAGAAAATTTGAAAAATAAACCACCATTATTCCTAAAGAATACTCAGCAGAAGTGTAATGACTGACATGGTTCCCATACCTGTTTATTCGGAAACGCTCTGATACAGCGGGTCTGGTACTTCAGACTTGATTCTCTTCGCTGCTGAACATAACCCATGTTCCGCAAATCCCACACCAGCACTCTCCGGCCTGCTGTCCCCACAATCAGTCTATCTCCAGACACAGAAAGTGTGTAGACCTTTTAAAAAAAAATATATATATACGATATTTAACACTTACTAGCCTGGATATCCATTGTTCTTTGTACAAAATAAAATGTCAGCAATATGCAATAACAGAACAGGTGCCATCTACAACAAAGTCTATAGCTATAGAATTCCCTTTAGCTTTCATTTATAACTCAAGTTTGGGACAAACAGCAGTGGTGTGCAGCTGGTTAGTGATAAGACACTGATGTAGCATTTCAAAAGCTCACCCTTAATTCTGTACCCTAGCACACAGCTGAAAGAGTCAAGCCCACCGCAGTCTCATACTACATATAACTAATTTAGTAAAAACAAAAACCAAATTTAATATGCATTTGCTCTTGTGCAATTTTACATTTCAAGCACATTTGTTCAGTTACCAGTTTCCAGATCTCAGCGATATCCAAATAACCTTCCACACGTGAGATTTCTTCCTTTTGCTGGTGTTACCAACATTCTAAATGCTACACATGTACAGAGGTATTTCTGTATCTTTCAAAAGGGAAATCAGTATTATTCGAGTTTTCCTCAAAAATTATTTCAAGCATTAAATTTATTGGGTATTTCAAAGCAAGAGGCAAACAGATACAAAGTTACAGGGTGGGAAAAAGGGCATGGACATTGGAATTCATCTTTGCTTGGTATGCACAGCTTGCACTCCCCACTATCAATTCATGATCCTGCAGTTTAGTTTTACAATACCACATAAAACGTTTTTCTTCTCAGTTTTCCTCCATCTGCTAATCACGTGTTTTTCTTTTTAAACAGAATACTTCAAGCTGACATTCATGTTAATAAAGGGAAACAGGTTGCCAAGAAATCATTAAAAAAAACACAGTACTTTGTATACTTTAATAAAACTAAGTGAAATTGAAGGAAGCAATATGCTTGACATCATTAAAAAAGACTATGGCTTGGAATTTCAACTCTACTCCAAAAATTGGCTCAGAAGTTCTAATTTTTGTTTATCAAATTTCTTATGAAAACATTCAACATATAAATCGTTCTGTTTCCAGCTATTACTTGGGATGCAGTTAATCTGGAAATAGGTTAAGAAAAAGAAAAAGGTTCAGTCAAAAACTCTGTGCTAGCAAGTGAATTGCAAGCTGTTGATACACAAGCAAGACAGAATCCGGCTACCTGTAGCTGTCCTGTCACTGAGCTGCTAACAAGAGCTAACTACAAGAATGAGCTTTTTCAAAAGTGATCTAATGCAGCTAAATACATAGGAATCAGATATTGTATATACCTCTGATCAAGAATTGAAAGCGTAAGAGATCTGGTATCCTGCCAGAAGGCTTCAATTTACTTTTGGCATGTCCTTGTACTATTTCATTCAAGCACCTAGTTTCACTTTCTGGTTCTCTGATAAAGCCCAATAACATTACCTGGTTCTGGTAAGACTGCACTGAAATACCAGACAAAACAACTTTTCTCTCCATTTGCTATAAACATTTCCAGAGAAACTATGTTTTCAAAAAGTTAATTTCTAATAAAAAAACTAAGCAGACAGATGTGTATGTGAGTTAGTGTATGTGTGTGTATACATATAAAAAACTTCCTTTAACCAATCCACATTCATTCAGCATGCATTCTTGTTCTAAAATGCGATTATTGAACGTCCCTCTTAAGACTGAGGTCTTAAGATGGGGAATGTCTTAAATGTTCATACAGGAGTTGCCTGAAACCCCTGATGATCCCAATTGCCCAATCTGACTTGCATATAAAAAGGGCAAGAAAACTTTGAACCAACAGTAGTTACACACTTTAACAAGACAGTTTTTCAAATCTGCCTTCGTTATTGATGTAAAAATTGATCCAAAAATATTAATAAACATTTTATATTATGTGTTTGTATACATGTATGGAAACAAAGGCATGAAGAACATTAAATATCTTAAACCTTCTTTACAAACTGATGTCACACCTGTATAGTAAGTATTCTTTCTACACCACACAATCATAAATCAAATGAAACCATTGTCATGCAGTTGAGTAGGTATACACATTTATCAAAGGCAGTATTAAAAAAAAAAATGACATAATGAACCTTGCTGAACCAATAAGCAGCTTGATTCACTGTAGCTGTCCATTATATGATATTCTGTCAGCAATTTATCACAGTTCTTTACATGCTACATACAACTATAAATCAAAACTAGAAATAATGCAATTACTTTATTCTGAACAAAGGTCTTGCCAGAAGTAGATTCAGCTATGTTGTAACAAAATAGCTATTTAGATGCAATAGGGAATGTAATGATGGCTCATAATTATGACTTGACACAATACGATGTGACATAGCTAAATGAAATTTTAAAAAGGTATAGGCAAAAAAAAAAAAAAATCATGTGTAAAATTATCCAGTAACCCAGTCTGTGTTTAGGAGTCTATAAAAAAAAACAAAACCAGAAATTACTACTCTATAATTCTTTCAATGACACCATTGTAAGCAGTGTAAAGATTAACACGCCATATAACCATTAGAGAAAGCTTAAGACATTATATTTTACCTTATTTTTCTTGGTCTCCCATTAGCACAGAGGATTTTCATATTAGGAGAATGTCTGAATTTACTAGGCATTAGTACAATGACAGGTAAATTACAGTACAAGCAATTCTGTTCGATCTTTTAATACAAGTGAAAAAACAAAATATTATTTCAGGCAACGTAAATGACCTCCTACTATACCTCTACACACATTTTGAAATAATCAGACCTTATGACTGCCGGGATCTGATATATCTAAAAGTCTTAACGTTTAAAGAAAATTATAGTGCATATTACAATTAAGCCAAGGATTATTAACGATTGTGTGTGCATTTCACATGCTGTTTTCGTTAGGTTTTCCTTCCTCAAGTTTGCTTTCAATTATAAGAATTTGGTCCACCACAAGCAATGAGAATTAAGTTATGCTCTCCTATTGATGAAAGCTCATAGCCTTAACCTAAAAATTGCAATATACTCTGAATATCAATATTTTTAAATGCAATATTTTCACAGCTTAAAAACCATTAAACATAACTTTTCAAATTCAATTCCGTTTATTATTTAACATATCACCTGGAATACAGCATGCAGTACATACCTTTTCAGGTTGAGAGAAGGTTCCTGCATTACAAGGAGTTCTGGGATCCCACAGTTTAACTGTTTGGTCCCAGCTTCCAGTCACCATGACATTCACTTCTGGGCAATACTCAACACACCTGATAGGAGCATCATGGGCACCAACAAGGTTTTCTGTAAGAAAATGCAATATATTGCAACTTTGCTGGCTTTACAAACAGTCAGAATGTGTTGAATAAAGAATAAAAAAAGGACACACTACTGCAGTACGAACACACGATTTTCTGACATTCCCACAGGTGTATTGATATGCTAGCAGTCCCTTTAGGGATAGTTCAGTCTTCAGAAGTGTAACTTTTGCAAAGATCAGGATTGTTAAATTTAAACTTATGTCTCCTGAGATTATGAAGAAGTTAAGAATTTTAGGCAGCCAGAGAGAAGACCTTCAGAGGTATAAAGAAGTGTTCAGTATGAAATGGTATCACCACCTTTGACACAGACACCAATACAGAGAGTGACTTAACCTTGTATATATTAGCATTAAGACAAAAGACAGACATTAATATTACATATTAATAAAAATATTACTATAAGCACTTCTAGAAAGTCATCTATAACAGAATTATTTGACCTTTTTCACTAGATTACTGCACACACAAGTTTGTCGAGCCCTGGCTATTGGCTGGTTCTGGCGATGACATTTGTCTCAGGCTGAGATTTGCTTTTCTCTTTAACACGCATACAAACACACACAAAAAAAGTTAAGACAAACTAGCTCCATATTTTGCACTAACGAGGCACTGGAACTGTTACTGTCAAGCAATGTTTTGTTAGAAAAAACTGTAGTAAAAGGCCATGATGAGACAAAGCAAAAGCTTTATATACATTCTGCCATAGATGTGAAAGATCATTCTAAATACATCTAAACCACAAACCTTTGAAAAATAACATGCTTGGTTTGAGTTCAGCTTAGCCAGTTCCCCCTAACTGAGACACAGCAGCCTACGGCAGAGCAGGACTATCACCAGAAATCCAGTTCGAGGCATCCTACAACAAGCATCTACCAAACTTTCTGGAAAACTGTCAAACACTTCCATGCTTTTAGGTCGTACTTATTAGGGCCTCTAGTTATCCTGCTGGATAAAGGTACATAAGATGTGAACCTTAAATCATCACTGTGACAAGTATATAGCTATTTCCTTTCCTTCCATTTTCACCTTAAAATAAGTAAATTAAAAAAAAATACACATGTAAAATACGTCCATGAATATTCATCACAGGAAAAGTTTAAACTCTCAGTTTGGCAGCAACAGATTCGGCCCTTCTGTTAAAGGTGTTATAGCACACTCTTCAATTACACAGTAAGAAATACTGCCTTTTTCAGTGTCTCGGTGATGAGAAAGGGCTGCATAGCAAAGGAGAATGCTGAGCACTAACACCGACAACTTAAATCAATAAAGGCTACTACTTAAAGCAAATATCCCCCATCTACAAAACTTGAAACATATTTCACTCACGTAAGCACATGCATCTGAAGCTTAGACCAGGTGTTGAGACCACTTACAGAATTCAATCTGCTCACCTTGGTCCGTGTTTAAATCGTGCATTTTCAATTGCTGATCTAATCCTCCACTCCAGGCATGGGTAGGATCCTATAAAGCAAAAAATTTCACCTTATGACATGCATTAAGTTTCCCTGGCTGCTCTACATTTAATCTCCCAGGCTCATAACACAGCACCTGCTTTCAAGAGTTTTGGGAAGATGGGAATTAAGACAAGGGTTAAGTTCCAGCCCAGATCTAAACAGGCAGATGACAGAAGCTTTGCAAAATGTTTAAGTAAAGCGCTTTGAGCTATATGGTTATTTTTTTTATTTACAAGTAAAACTACAAAGAAACAAAAGCAGTTAGAGGCTGTATCAAATAATTTCTATTTCTGTAACAGCAAAATACATAACACTTATCTTTAAATGGCAATCAACCTAAGCCAGTTCCACCTAATTGAAGTTTATTCTTTCTAAAACTAACTTAGAAACTAGAAACCATTTGAGAGCCTGTGTGCTGCTCCACAGTACGATACTAGCTACGTGACAAAATGTTCAGTGAAAGAGGCACAAGCAGAATTAAAAATTTAAACTGATCCTTAAAACATCCAGTTACACATCAAGATCAAGTCACTGGAGAACATGCCAGAATACAATGCAAAAAAAGACGCTAGTTGAAACTTTCCATCAAAAAAAAAAAAAAAGGGCAAAACAAAAAAGTGGCACCAATAAATTTAAACCAGTCATATTTCAAATCCAGTGCATTAAAAATACAGAAATCAAGTGTCTGGTAAATGGCTCACTTGGAACAATGCCATGTTTCCAAAACAGCACAGTATGAGAAGGTTAAAAAGAAAAGAATAATTGGCTATGGGCATTTACTGTGAATAATGATTTCTGGCTATATACTACCAGTATGACTCTTTGCAAGAAACACGCACACAACTTACCATGCCTTAGCAGAAACAGCACAAACCAGCTCAAATTACTTTTGCCTATCACTTCTACCAGAAACAAATTACTTGTGTGCCTGCACCCTTCACAGGAAATACCTATATTTAGGACTAAAACGACGTTCATTAAAAGAAGAATAATTGGCAGAAGCAAGCTATTTTTTTTAAACCTAGATTTCAGATAGGATTTCACTATCCCTTTAATTTCAGGGACTGACAATTTCTCATTTACCTTAGGCACTGTATGTCGATAAAATAATAATTTTAAAAAAAAAAAAAAAACAAACTTCACACACTTACGTAAAAAGCGCAGTCAAGGACAGCTCCTGAATGTTGGTATTTGAGTCTCATGGTGTTGGCAGGAACATCATAGAGCCGAACAGTTGTGTCCCAGGATGAAACAAGCAGAAACTGAGATGTATTTGGACTAAACTTTACTGATGAAATACCATCGTCTGGAGTTTGATTTAGTTTGAACTCGTTTGATCCCGTCATCTGAAAACAAGACAATAACACACAGATACCATTTTAGTAATAACAAGAACATAAGCCTAGCAAGTTAGTTAGCTGACTGATCCATCTTAAAGGTAACTTAAAGTAGACCTGAAAAGTTTACTAGCTTTTACACAGGAAAAAATTCAGAACACCCAGATTTCTGACAAACTCTCTAAAATTCAAGATGCTGATCACTGTCCAAGACCTCAATCAATTCCTCCCCCTATAGAGAGCTTTTAAATCTAAGCATCAAATATAACATGGAATAAACAGTAAAAAAGTTTATTTTTATTATTATCTATAAGCTTAGATATTGTTACTTACAAATTTATTTTTCCCCCACTCTACTGTGTATGTATGTGGCTGTATTTTTCAAAGTAAATATTTATAAATTACTGTGAGCATCAGGAAGTTACTTTAAAAAACACAAGCAGGCAGAAGGGAATCTGATTTTGAGAAGTCCAACAAAAAGTACTGATTTGTTCCCGATTTGATATGACTGTCATATACTTCCAAGAATTGCAACTGGATCATCTTTTAAATAGTTCTGGGCTCTCTGCAACTTTCCAATCCTTAAGCTTCCAAAAGTGCTACAAAATATTTCCAATGAAACAGCTTTAAGATTATTTTTTCCTCTTAGAGTCTAAAGAAGGTCAGATCAGAAAAGAAAGTTATGCTTTGTGGGCTACTGAAAGGTAGAGCAAGCATATAAATGTGATGCGATAGAAAAAAAAAAAACAATTCAATGACAAATCAATGACTCTGAAGGTAACTGCAGCACTCGCTTCATAGGACTAGTTGTATGTACAAAAATTCAAAGGAGAGCAGGGGCTATCAACAGCAAATTTCAACTGGGAAAGCAGTGCAGAACTTACAAACACTCTGAAAGAAGAAACCGTTCATTATATGCACACCAACAAAATCACCCAAACTTTTTTTAAGGCTTCAGAAAGCACATTTCCCTTATGCTGAAAGGACAGAGAAGTAAATTAGCTCAGATTCTCGATAACACTATCACTCCTGAATTTGTACATACAACTGCAGAGGTAAGATTAGACCTCTGAGAATAAATCACGACAGAATGAGCATATGAACTAGGACAAAGTTCAAATCTAGTGCACAATTATTCTAGTTCAGCACTTGCCAGTAACTGAACAATCATCAAGTTGTATAATAATGTGAGCGCTACACATTCTTACACTGGAAAAGTTTCCTAAGTGGGAGCTTTGGTAGGTGTTCTGCAAGACATCCTTCAACAAAACAAAATAAACAACAACAACAAAAAAAAAAAAAAAAGACACCAACAACACACAAAGCGCTATTTCTGTTATTTCAACATGAAGTGAGAAAAAGAACTTTTCAGAATTGGAAATGAAAAACTTCTTTCTTAACCCCTTTTTTCAGCTCTGCTTTGGGAATACTCGGGCAAAAGAGAGATAGGCTTGAGAATTTGCCACACATATTTCTATATGAATACTATATAGAATTTGGCAGCACCTTCATCACACTTTCAACAGTGAAATGTACCTCAGTGAGCATTTCAGATGGATGAATAAAGACACAAAATCTAAAGGAATTCAGAACAACTAGGAGAATTAGACTGGACGTGCTAATTGCCTTGTCTACTTGCAGCAGAAGACTCAACAAGCATGAGGATTTGAGGCACCCGGTACAACAGTTACTAACCAGCCCAAAAGCAATCAGCAAGCAGCACTCCAGGAAGCAAAGTTACTAACACCAGAAACCTGGAGGGACTGCAGAATTTAAATATATCCTGCCTTTTACATATATTACCAAAAAAAAAAAAAAATATTTTTTTTTTAAAGTCACACAAAGAGCTCTGCACATTTTCACAAATGCAACTGCTTCACAACCGGGATTGCCAGACAACAGTAACTGCCACGCCCGCCTGAAACGACAAAGTCCTGATAAAATGTTCAAGCACCACAAGACAGAACTCATAAAGATGACATTATAGCGAAGATGCACACTGCAGAAACTGCGATGCTGACTAAACCACAGGGTGCACTTTTGCAATCCCATCATTCCAAAAGCTCATTTTACCGAGCAGACAAGAGACCAGCGCTTTTATAGCTCCTCTTAAGGCAGCGCACTCTATCATTTAGCTGCACGGTAAGCGTTACTCTAACAAAGCAGGCCGCATTGTTGAAAGCGACAGGACGGCCAGCCTGCACCTTCATTAAGAAGACATGGAAAGTACCGTTTTCATATTGCACGAGTTCCTCTCGCTGCTCCACGCAACGCCACGGAAAAGCTCTTTTCTTCCTGCAGCTGCAGCAGCGGATCACGGAAGCGCTGAGGCGTCACGGCCGCTCTCACAGCCCGGTCCCGGGGAAACACGCGTCGGGATGCGGGAGATGCTGCCGGCTGCGGCGGGAAGGGAAGAGAGTGAGAGAAGGGCCCGGGAACCGAGGGAGGGCCGAGGCTAGCGGCGGAGAGGCTGCGGCCTCGCCGGGGAACGGACCACGGGGAGACGGGGCGCCCCGGGAAGGGCGGGAGAGGCCGTCCCCAGGCCGAGGCGCCCGCTCCGCCTCAGCGCTGCCCGGCGACGGAGGCCCGGCCGTACCACGCAGGTCTCCGCACCCACCCACCCCCCCCGATCCGGATCCGGATCCGGATCCGGTCCCGGTCCCGGTTCCCGGTCGGGCAGGCCGGTCTCACCTCAGCGTTCCGCCCGGGCCCCGCGCCTCACGGCCCGCCCGCCCGCCCGCCAACCGCCGCGCACGCGCACCCTCCTCCCCCTCCACCCACCACAACCGCACCGCGCCGCAACGCCATTGGCCGGTTCGAAAGGGAGGAACGAGACGTCCCGGCGTGCCCCGCGCTCCCGCAGCTCCCGGCCTGCCCCGCCGCGGGGCATGCTGGGACCCGTAGTCCGCCGGTCCCGGCGAGGAGGCGGCGGCGGCGGCGGCGGGGGGGTCGGTCGGTCGGTCGGTCGGCCGCCTTTTCCCCGTCGCTCCCGTTATCACCAGCGGCTGCTAACGGGGGTTCCTGGGAGGCGGCAGCACCGGCGTTGCGGTGTCCCGGGAGGGGCTACAGCGGCCTCACCCCCGCCCCGGCCCCGGGCTGCCCGGGGCCGCGGTGGGGGTGAGCGCCCTCCGGTTCCCCCCACCACCACCACGGGAGACGGCGGCGGGGCCGGGCCCCGGCGGGTCCCAACCAGGCCACGGCGCCAGACCGGTGCGGCGGGGTTAGGGACAGCTGCTTGCTGGGCTTTAACGACCTTAACGGGCAAACCCGAAATACGAATTATTCCCCCTAAAAAAAGAGCCCAAAAGGCGGAGCGACCGCACCGGCACCCGCTCACCTCGGTGTCCCCGCCGGTAGCGGGGCTGAGCTCCCCCCCCCCGGGCCCGCCGCTACCGCCGGGCACGGGCAGCACCGGGCAGCAAACCGGGGGTCTGCGGCTTCGGCTACGGGCTGGGGAGGGCGGGGAGAGCTTCCTCGTCCCCACGCGTTGAAAATCGCCTTATTCACCCCTGCGGATTTTTTATTTCTCTCCCTTTTATTTGTTTTTTCGTTCCCCGGCGAAGGCACCCCCCCCCCCCCCCCCCTTATCGGTGCTGTGAACATCGCCCGGTACCGGCGGTACCGGCGGAGCCGGTGGCCGCGGTTTTAAATCCCTCTTGCCGCGGGATTTACTTTTTTTTGACTCCGTCCTCCGTGGGGGAGTCAGCCGTGGGTGAGCCGGGGCGGCGAGAGGAGCCGCTGGGCACCGGGATCCATCACCGGGACCTGCCCGTCACCGCCGCTTTTAGCGAAATACTCCGCAAACCAGAAAAACGGTCCCCGTTTCCCAAATCGCTTCCGAGCCTTCGAGAAAGGCCCTTCGTCTTCCAGCCAAACCCGGGGGACCGAGCCCCCGCCGGTCCCGCGGGACTACGGGCAGGGCTACGGGGCAGGCCCGCCTGGGAATCCCTGCAGGAAACGAGATACCGAGGAGGAGGCAGAAATAAAATAAAATAAAATAAAATAAACCCTCGGCTTTACAACATGTCGTTTTCGCTCTCCCGTCCATCGGTCCCAGGCCCCGCGGGCCCTTTCCCGCAGCGGCGGCTCCGCACCGTGCCCGGTCCGGCTGCGGGGCACCCCCCGGTACCGGGGTACCCCTCCGGGCAGGGCCGCCCGGTGGGAAGAGGCGATGGAGCTGGTAAATTTACAAACGAGGCTTAAAACGTTTTATTTTTTTTTTCCTTTCTTTAAAAATATTTACAGATCTGAAATAACGCTTTTTTAATTATTTTTGTTGTTGTTTTTCTTTTTTTTCAAGTGGCAGGATAGTGGGAGGGAAGCGGGAGAAGGGGTGCCCCCCGGGCTTCTCCGTTTGCCCGTCCCTCCCATCAGTTTCGTTCCTCTTATCCCCACCGCGGAGGAGGGCCGAGAACCTGCACGAAACCCCCGCGGTGGCCCCGGCCCCCCGGTTTCCCGGTCCCCGGCCCCGACGGGGCGGCCGCGGGGAGGGAAGGGAAGAGCCGGCGGCTTAATAGTCGATCTTGTTGTAGAGGTTGTAGAGCGGTAAGGCCGAGAGGTTGCTGCCGGGATAGTAGAGAGGAGCGGGGAAGGCGATGGACCGGGGCACCGGCACTCGGAGGAGAGAATTGTCTCTGAACACCAGCGGCATCCCCACCAGAGTCTGCGCCGAGGCGTGGGCCATATTGGCCGCCTCCAGCTCGGCCGAGAGTTGCCTTTTCCACTTGTTCCTGCGGTTCTGGAACCAGGTTTTCACCTGGGTCTCGGTGAGCTGCAAACTGGAAGCCAGGCAGGCCCGTTCCGAGCTGCTCAGGTAGCGCTTCATGTCGAAGGTGGATTCCAGCTGATAGACCTGGCTGCGGCTGAACACCGTCCGCGTCTTCTTCTTGGCCGTACCGGCCTGGCGGTCCCCGCCGTCGCGCTGCCGGTCCCCGCAGGAGGGCGAGGAGGGTCCCAGGCTTTTCTCCTTCTCCTCCTTACAGTCCTGCTGGGGGGGCGAGAGGAAGGACCCCCTCTCCCCGCTACCCGCCGCTCCGTTCCCCTTGGCGTTGCCTGTAACACAACGAACAGCGCGGCGGGGGGGGGGGGGAGGGGGGGAGGAGGGGGGGGGGGGGTCGCACGGCGGCCGGGACCGGCACCCCCCGACGGCAGAGCCCGACCCGACGACCCGGCTGGGAGAGGTGGAAAGCAGCGAGGGGAGCCCCCGGGACAAGCACCCGCCGCCTCCCCTCCCGGGGGAGGGAAGCCATCCCCCTCGGGGCTATCCCTGTCCCTCCAGCACATGGATGGACGGACGGACGGACGGACGGACGGGCACGCCTCGGCGAAGGCAGCCGAGTAGCAGGACTAGGGGTGCTTTCCTATCCGACAAGAGCCGGCGGGTTTTTACTTTAGAGCATTGCATTTCACAGACCGTTTCGTCAGGAGTCACGCTAAAAAAAAATAAAAATCTTTCTTCTCTCCTCCCCCCTTTGCCCGAGCGCTGTAAATAAGCAGAATCCAAGCAAACCAGCGTTACCCATCGCATCGCGCCCCTTCGGGGGAATCAACCCCGGGTGGGGCGGGAAGGGAAAAACCCACCAAAAAAAAAAAAAAAAAAAAAAGCCACCCTATTTTTAAGGGTGTTCCTTCCTCCCTTTCAGCCACGGACGGCGCAAACACGCTCTGCCCCGAAAGCAGGGAGGGTGCGACATTCCCCCCCCCCACCACCACCCCTCTCCTTCTCCGCCCGCCCCGGGTGGGGGCCGGGCCGGGGCCGAGCCCTCCGCGGCCCATCCCGGCGGGGCCCGTCCGCCCCGTCCCGGTACTTACCGAGACAAGTAAACGTGATGGGCTGATGCTTGCGGCAAGCCTCGGCGGGGCCTTGAGCTTCGGGGCAGAAACAGCCGCGATGTTTCCAGTTTTCCTCCGGTTCCTCATCCTCCGAGGAAAGGGAAAGGGTCCGGCCGCGGGGGGGCCAGGCTGTCACCCTCCCACCGGTTTCCCGAGGGGGTTCCGTGCTGCCGCTGCTGCCCAGGATGGACTGGATGGTAAAACTGGAGATGGGAGCAGCCGGCGGACAGCATTTGCTGGGATCTTCTTTGCTGCTCATCCTGGGTTCATAAGAAAGCAGAAGAGGGAAGCTCTCGCTTTAGAGGAGCTCGGGGGATCGGGGTGTACGGGAAAAGAAGGGGAGGGGGACACGACGACGACGGGGGGGTTGTTTTGGGGGGTGTTTTCGCTTTGCTTCTGCCGGCTCTCCCCACGCCTGCCCAGGCGGACTGCATGCTCCTTCCCCCGCGTCCCTATTGATCTGCGGGCGGCGGGCGGCGGGGCTTCATTTGCATGGAGGTGGCCTCCGCCGCGCCAATCACGGCGGCCACGGAAAGTTTGGAAACCCACGGGGGTCGGGGGGTAAGGGGGGGGAGTCGGGGAGAACCCCCGCAGGGTCCCCAAAGCCGTCCCTCGGGGGTTTAAAGGGCTAATGGTGACCCCCCCCGGGGTGGGATGCTGAGAGCCCGCAGTGCCTCCTCGCCCTCCACCTCGAGTGGGTGAGAGGGACGTGGGTTGAATGGCTTATGCCGGGGGGTGGGGGGGGTGGGGGGGGGGTGTTGGGATAAACATTTTGTGCATATCCGGGGATCTTTAGCCTTCTGGCTCATTAGAGAGGAGGGGAAAAAAAAAACAACAAAAAAAAAAAAACCACCCACAAACCCAAACCCAACCGTTACGGTGTGTTGCCTGCTCGGCAGCGCTGGGAAAAACCTTCGGGAAATGGAGTTTTTTGGCGCTGCGCTGCAGCCGGGAAAAAAAAAAAAAAAAAAAGGCTCAAGAAATGCCTCCTGCGTTTTCTTCCCGGGGTCTGCAAGCCCGGGGGGAGCAGGGAGGGAGGGGACGTCCTCCTGCCTTTCCAAATAAACTTTGGCAGGAGTCAGGGGCTCTTCCCCTCGGGGAGGAGGGGGGGGGAATAAATCACAGCCGTGGCAGCTCTTCCCCCGCCACTCCTTCCCGTGGAAGGGGAAATCTGGGGGCGACAGTCGCTCTGTCACACCTACCCCCAAGGGAACGGGATGGAAAGGGGGGTAGCAAGGGTCCGAGGACAGGGACACCCCCCCTCCCGGGGTCCCCCACCTTCCCGGGAGCTCACGGAGCCGCGTGGGCCCCGAGAGTGGGCCCGGTTCCTTCTTGCCCCCCCCCCCCCTCGGGAAGCTGCAGAAAGGGAACCGGTGGGGACGACACCGGTCCCAGGCTCCCCCTGCCGCCACTCTAAAGGGCTGTACCCCCCTCCCTCGACCCTCCTCCCCGCTGGGGCCACCCGTGTCCGTGGGCTGTCCCCTAGCCCGCAGCCAGCCCCGACGGCTGCGCCCCAGCCACGCCTGGAAATACCGTCGATTAATGAAGACGGGGCGAGTTTTGCCACCGGTTGGGCCACAGCCCCCGTACCCCGTGGGCCAGGGGTCAACAGCTCCGGTAAAATAACACGGGGGAAGTGGGGGGGGGGCACACTGCTGCAGCCCCCGGGTACGGCTGGGGAGGCATCCGACGGAACGGAGCGAGTGGCCGGAGCTGCTCCGGCTCGGAAATCCCGGTGGGTTTTTGATGGTATTTGTGTTCAGGTGCGATACCCTTGGCCTTGGAGCGGGGGGGGGCGGGGGGGGGGGGTCCGGCACCGGGTTTTTTAACCCCCGGTTGCCCGAGCGGCGTGGGGGCGAGGGTCCACGCCGGCCGAGGCAGCCCGGCTCCGGCTGCCGATTCCTCCTCCCGGTGCGGTCGTTGCCCCTCTCCAAAACATAACACCCACCCACCCCCCCCCCTCCAAAAAAATCAAATCGGGGAAAGCAAAGAATGAGCTGGAAATATACAAATCAATAGAGACAAATGTCAAGACGTTTTAAAATGACATTTTCATTAACTCCGAGTCACCATATTATGTCTGGTATATTGAATAAAGTACTTATAATATAATTAGGTATAGCGAGATGACGACTGTTACCCAGACCAGCGGCATAATCTTTAACTACTTAACTACTTGATAGACTCATTAATGGACTAATTGATTAGGAAAAGTGTTCCAGCTCCTCCTCTCCCTGTGAGGGGCAGGTGCTGTCCTGTTTTACCACATTAACCTTTTCAGTGCTTTTCAACAGGGTCGCGACACATTACAAATGGTCAGCTTTAATCATGATGTCAGCTCATTAACCCGGAAAGACCCCGCACTGAAATACAATTTAAGAAATCGTCCTTCATCCCGCTCTGCCGCCCCGGCTGGCCCCGCAATCCAGACCCCAGCACCCCTCCCGCGGGCGGGGGAGCGGGGCAAGCCGGGGGGGGGGGGGGGCTCCGGGCAAAAGCCGTCGAGGGGACCAGCCCGGCCTGGCGAGAGCCCCTGGGGGCTGCTAGCCCCTCGGCTCCTTCGTGGGGACGGGCCCGGTGGAGGGAAGGAGAACGACCGAGGAGCAACCCCCCCCCCCCCCCCCTTCCCCGGGCAGCCCCCCGAGGTGAGACAGCGGTGGCACCGCTGGCCTCCAGCTGCCTCCCGCTGCAGAGCTCCTTTCCTTCGAAGCCCACCAGCAGGTCAGGTGTGTCACCCGCGGGGTCTTCCCTTCTCCACGGAGGGGGTCGTGTCCGTGGGAGACGCCCGGGTGACTGCGGCCGGGCCCCGGGGGGATGCTCCCGGGCCGGGGAGGTGGAATTTGGCCGGGGTGGGATGCACAAGGGAGGCGGGCAAGGGGTGAGGTGTGCCCGGCCACAGCGAGAAAACGCCCCGATTTCCCTAAAATGAGTATTTCGGGCGAAACTTGGGAAGCGGCAGCTCCTCTCGGCGGGGAGGAAAGCCGAGGCGGGTTCTGCGGGATGCTGCCGGGAGGGGAGGACCGGCGGGCCGAGGGGGCCCAGCCACGCTCTCATTACCATCTGATCAAATATTCATCAGGGCAGGGGCTGGCCGCCACGTTAAGGGTTTTGCGTGGGGGAAACCCGTGGCTGGTCTCTCCCACCCCCCCCAACCCCCCCGCCGCCCCGCAGCCCGTCCCGTCGGGGCGCAGATGATCAACCGCCACGGCGAAGATAAACTTTGAAAGACAGAGCGAACGCTTAAAGTTTAGATCTCCAGATTATTACAATGCTCGATATTAAAGTGGCCCTGAGCAAGCTTTCAAAGGGAGCCTAATAAAAATTGATCTCCGCTGCTTTTGCAGCGCTCGGAAAATAGGCTTGTTGAGCGGCCGTAATATCGGGAGAAGGTTCCCTCTGAAATGACAGATGAAGTCATAAACAAGTTTGATCTTGGAATCAAGCTTCGATAAATATTAAACACAGTCCCCTTTACACGTGTGGATTATGATATATGGCGCGTCCAAACTTTAAAATAAGGAAATACCAGAGAAAATGATCTCAATAAATTTTCTAAGTATAAACGTTGATTATGTTTCGATTTTCATTCAAGAGCCTCTGCTGCTCGTTTTTTGGTGCAAATGACATCTCGCAATAGGCTTTTGGGGAAAAGGGCTCCCTATTTGAAAAAGAGAGCCCTAGAGGTGTACAATTTATGTAATCTGTGGCTGGAAAATGAATCGTGTAATTTATTGGAAAACAGAAAGTCATGAAGATTGGATCAGCATAGCCTATCCAAGGCCCCCTATCCATCAAGTTCCAATTAACAACCTAACCAGAGAGCTTTAATGTGTTTCCAATCTAGTGGCCTGATAGACTCATCAATTCCTCTGGGAGAAATTAAGAAAATCGACCGCCCCTTGGCGTTGTAGTGTCATTCCTTTCTGCAACTATATGTCAAATTAAAAACACAATTAAAATTTAAACTGTTTCAATCAGAGGGTGCCCTGCAACCTATGTTTCACTTAATAGAACTTTGATGAAAATCTGATGGTTCCACTCCATCATGAAGGCGAATAGAGCTGAGGAGAGCAAGAGATTCTTTATATTTATTTAAAATATCAGAGCTCAGGAGAGCCAAGACCAGGTGACCAAACCTGAGAGAAGCGGAGCTTTTATTCCCGTCGAGCTGCCGCTTCCCACGCCCGCGGGAGCGCCCGGGCGACACGCGTGTCCCCGTGTGTGTGTGTGTGGGGGGGGTTAGGGGGACACGGACCTCCCACGGCCCCTTGGAAAGCGACAAGGAGTGGGGCGAGGGAGTTTTAATTCGGAGACACGGCGCCGAGCGAGAAGGATTGACAGATTCGGGCTGTAAAATAGACACGACCCGTTCGGCAGAGTCACGAAGGGCCCGGGACGCGGGTGTGGGGTATAAGGGGGGGTTGTGCGTGGGGGCTGCCGGGGGAAAGGCTGCAGGATCTGCACACACACACACACCCCCCCCTTCCCCGCTTCGACTTGATATTGATGTAAACAGGTTTACACCTCTCCTTCGGGCAACTTTGCAGGCTTAAACCGGGGATGTGCGGTCCCGGGGAGGGGGGGGGGGCGGTTTTAGCCGCCCCCGAGCGCTCAACCCCCGCATCCACGCACGGTGCGGAGCGGAGGGAGCTTTGGCCAAGCTCCCCCCCACACACACCCGCAAGCAGGGGCACACTCACACCGGGCCCGTTCCTTTCGCCTTCTTTTTTTTTTTTCTTCTTCTTCCCCCCCCCCCCCCTTTTTTTTTTTTTTTTTTTTCCCCACATTTTTGAGGTGATTCCGACCTCTCAGACTACGCTTTCGCGTAGGGACGGATCCACGGGGACGGCCCGGGTCCCGCCACCCGGTTCCCAATCCTATGGGAGCGGCGAGAGGATAATTTTTGGATGTGCGAGAACAAACCAAGGTCATCAACACCGCCGAAAGAGCGCAGGAACAATAGATTCATTTGAAACAATATTTTACAGACGTTTCGCGATCAATATGAACTGAAGCATTATGCTGTACCAATCTGTTAATGCTCTTAATGGTCTTCTCATTCCGTTAGCACACTATACCAAGTCGATAGACTAAAGTGATTATTACAGAGACACTTGCAGCATATTTGGGGGGAAAAAACCCCCACCAACTCAATTCCCCCCAAAACTCAAACCCCACGGATTTCCACCATGTTTTCAAGTGGGATTTCTCCCCCAGAGCGGGGAGCGGCTCCCTGTGTCCCCACCTCTGCCGCCCGTCCTGCCCGTCGCAGCCCCTGCCAGCAGAATCCAACATTTCCCACCAACCTGCACCAGCTAAACGCGCAAGTCTTGGGGTGCAGAAAAAGTTAATAAGAAGAATAATTAAAAAAATACCAACCTCCCAAACTTGCTCGCTGGGAGCGTGCGGCCGAAGCGCGCAGCCCCGTCCCTACTCCAGCCCTCCGGGAGGCAAAACTCTTCTGAATCCCCAAATCTGGTGGCCGGGAAGTTTATATCTTCCCCCCTCGTTGTTTGCTATATACAACGAGCCTCTATTTACTACCAAATAAAAGAAATACATGTGTGTTTCAACCACAAACAGGCCAGCTAGTTCTGTTCAGCCAAGCTCAAAACAGTGGCCGAGAAGCAGCGGGTTATCTCTCGAATTGCAAACAAAGGCAGAGATTTGCCGAGCGGGGTTGCAGCAGTAAACAGAAGTGGCCACGGAGTTGCGAACAGCTTAGAGGAATGAAGCAACTTTCTCTGAATCGCACCAACCTCCCTGCCAAATAGTTTTAGTCTCTGTAAAGATGATTTTTTTTTTTTTTTTTTCCCCACCGCCACTCAAAGCGATTGCTTTCACTTCATCTGAGCGCAGGGGGTTGATGCGGGCTCTGCAGAAAGTTTAAGCAGGGCCAGGGGTGCTGGGGGGGGGGGGGGGGTCGTGTGTGTGGGGATGTGTGCAGGGGGGGTACGGGGGGGGTGTACCTTGGCAGCCTGTCCCGCTCCTCGCCGGCTCTCCCCGTCCGAGAGCGGCTCAGTTCAAGCCGGGAAAAAGCCGGGTCTGCTGCAGAGCCCTCGCTCGGTGGGCATCCACCGCGAAATGTCACCTCGTCCCTGGAAGGGAGAGATTCAACCTCTCGCTTCCCGGTTTGCCGGAGCGTTTGGGAATAGGATGGAGTTTGGGGAGACTTTGCGAAGGCTTGGGAAAAAAAAAAAATAATAAAAAAAAAAAATCTAAACGTCAAACTCGGTTTAGTTGCGGATCAGGACAGAAAGGAGCATCCCCCTCCGAGGGCTCGTCTCCCGGTTGGGGAGGGGAAAAAAAAAGCCTGACCCAGCCCGGGCAGCCCCGCTGCAGGGGGGGGGGGGTGCGGGTCTGGGGGCGACGAATTGGGTTCACACGCCCTCAGCCCACCTTCCTTACGAGCTTTCACTGCTTGTTGTCTGCCGTCGGTTCCGCGGCAGCAAGAAGCAGAAAAACTGGGCACCGGTTTTCCTATTTTATTTTATTTTTCCTCCCCTTTTTTCCCCTCCCCTTCCCCTCCCTTATTTTTTTTTTTTCCTTAATTAGAAAAAAAAAAAAAAAAAAAAAGCTCTTACCCGAGCCCCATCACACCCCACCAAGATCAAACTTTCCCCTGGAAAATGCCCCCGAAGGCGCCGGGACGTGCAGGACGGGTCTGTGCCCGCTGTCCGCGGCCGGCCCACCCGTGTCCGCAGCCGCGTAAGGGCCGCGCTGCGGGGACGGAGCCGCGCAAGCGGGGGGTGACGGCGCTGGGATCCAACTGCTCCTTCCTCGGCTGGGAAAGGGCCGGGACGGTCCGGAATCGTTTTCTGGGTACCGACCACAAATAAATGAGGGGTTTGGTTGGTTTTTTTAGTATTATTTTGCTTGCCGTTTGATAACATCGTGCTACCGCGCTGTAAAATGGAAAGACGTATTTGCTATTACAACAATATTTTTAATGAGCCGCAAGCGACTTGTCCCAAAGTTAGTACTGCAAACAGAAAAGGCATCACTCTGTTTGTAGGCGACACAGCGAGCGGCGTATTTTGACTCCGAAACTCTGTTTATTTTTCATTTACGACCCATTGCCGGGGTTTTTATCCCAAACGAAAAGAAAACGCAGGATTATCTTTTCGGAACGTTGAGTTTTATTTTGATTTCTTTGGCCCCAAATCCTGCCCTCGGCGCTATAAACACGTCGATTCGGGCCAATCTTCGGGAAGCGGAGAGCGATCCACTCTCCAAATAACCCTGCCGGCTGCATTAACACGAGTGACGGCTCCGGCCGTGGGGCAGAGGGGCGCAGTCCGGGGGGGGGGGGGGGGGGGGTTGGAGACACGAGCCCCCTGGGTGCCTTTGGACAAACCCCCTGCGGCAGCCCCCCGCCCCCCCAGGAGAAGAGGGGAGAAGGGGAAGGGCAGCACCCCCCCCCCCCCCCCACCGGGGGAGGGGGCAGAGAAAGGGGCGGCCAGGACTTCGGGGGGGAAGCGAAGACCCCCCCCCCCCCCGCCCTCCTCCGTACCCATCCCGGGGGGGTCCCTGGGGGTCTGGGACCCCCCCTCCTCGCTCGGGGTTACCCGGCTGAGATGCTCCAGGCTGCGGCAGGGCTGGGAAAGGTGTGTGTCCCCCCCCCTCGCTTTGCCCAGCCCCCGTCCCTCCGCCCCCCGTCGGAGGGGGTCTCCGGACACCCCCCCCCCCCCCCCGCTCCCGGGGACCCCCGGTGGGGGCGGCTCCGTGCCCGCCGCCCCCGCCGGCAGCCCCGGTCGAGCAGGGCCGCAGCGCTCCCAGACAACGCTTCTTTTCTTTCTTTTTTTTTTTTTTTTTTTTTTTTTTTTTTTTTTTCCCCTCTGAAGCCACACTTAAAAAAATGATAAGGAACGGGTTTTATTGATTATTTTTTTTTTTTTCCACCACAACATTAACTTTATAACAATATAGGCTGTTTTAAAAATAGGACCGATCCCTAACAGAAAGCGAGAGGGCAGAGAGTACAACCGAAAGGGGGGGGGGGGGGGGGATATTAAAATAAAATAAAGAAACCAACCCAAACCCTTGGGAAGACAGCAAACAATTGTCAGACAACAGGTGAGCGGACACTAAGACAGAGAGAGACTAGAGGTGTCCGCTCCTCACTTGATTTCTGCCTATTAAAATCCACATACTCGATGGACTTTAGAAGGAAACTGTACATCATATCAAATAAATTAAAATTACCCTAAAGTTGATTGTCCTTCACTTAAAGCGCCCAGCTCACCGAACCTCCCTTATTTATTCGCATAAGCCGGGCTGATGCTTATTCCCATGCCCTGCTCCTCTCTTCTCACTTCCCTTCGCTTTTAATTCCTTTTTATTTTATTTTGTACAACATGAACGAACGCAATTATACAATGCTAAAAATCCTTTCCTCCCCATTCAAATAAAAGCAGTGCTTTAAGAATCGCCGTACAATATTGCACAGTTCAAAAGTACAGTAATAATAATAATAATTAGTATTACAAAAGAAAGCAAAGGGTACAGATTTTTTTTTCCCCCCAAATACCGAAATAACTTTACAAGGAAAAAAAAAAACCCAACCCACCAGCTAGGAAAACAAGAATTATAAACAAGAATTAAAAATATCTAAGTAAACGATAATAAATAAAGGGTCACTCAAAGCGTGCGGGTGTATTTAACCGTTCACTTTGAGGCTGCGTTTCTTGCTCGGTATAAAGTCCCGTGACAGAAACCGAAAGGTACAAAATATGGGAAAGCAAAGAGGCAAATCGGTACCGAGGTCTGCTTAAATGAAAAGCCGCGGTCGATGAAGTTTGAGTCACGACAGGATCAGGAGCCTGAACAATTTGGAGGCAGAAGGAGAGGTCCGAAAGGAACAGAAATTCAGCTTCCCGTTAGCATTTGGCAAATCTCGAGGGGAGCGGCCTGGGTTAATTCATTTTTTTATTATTATTATCCTTTTTTTTTTTCCTTTTTTTTTCCTTTTTTTTTTTTTTTTTTTTTTTTTTTTACAAAAATAAAACTAAAGCCACCGAGACCGTCGCGGTTTTTGTCCACGTTTACAAAAGGTGTGACAGCTCCAGGGTCCTCTACAAGTTCCCGCATTCATTTTCCTTATTTTCCTTTCCCTCCCGCCCCCTTATTTTTTTAAGGTTTTTTTTTTGGAATTTTATTTTTTTCCCCCAAATTTTCGTGACTTTCCTCCTAGCGCCACCCGCCGAGGGGTGTCGTGTCCCCCATCCCACCCCTCCCTCCCCGCTCCGCGGACGCCGAACCGGGCGATTCCCACGAGTGGCCGAAAGTACTTACGGAGCGGGGTGATGGGTAGGGGAGGGGTGGTGGGGGGGGGGGGGGTCGGTCGGTGAATTTTTGCGGGGCAGGGCGGCCTCAGACGGGCCGCAGGAGCGGTACGGAGGTGACCACGGGGTGGGAATAATAGACGGGGTGAGGGAAGGTGAGCAGGGATTGGGGACCGGGGGCTCCGCCGCCCCCCGCGCTCCCCTCCGCGCCCGAGTTCTCGTGGTAGAGGATGGGGACGCGGACGATGCGCTGCGCGGCGGCGTGGCTGAGGTTGGCGGCTTCCAGCTCGGCCGCCAGTTGCCTCTTCCACTTGTTGCGGCGATTTTGGAACCAAATCTTCACCTGGGTCTCTGTCAGGTGAAGGGAAGCGGCCAGGCCGGCCCGTTCCGAGCTGCTCAGGTAGCGCTTCATGTCGAAGGTGGATTCCAGCTGGAAAACCTGGCTGCGGCTGAACACCGTCCGCGTCTTCTTCTTGCGGCAGGGTTTCTTCTCCGGGCTCTCCTCCCGTTTCTTCCAGTCCTCCGCTCCCCCTTCTTTCTTCGTCTCCTCCGAGTCGCTCTCTTCCAGCACGATCTCGTCGGGGGGGGGGGGCTTGGAGTCCAGCTCCTTCTGCTCCCCCTCCGCCTTCAGCAGCGGCTCCGGGGAGTCCCGGTCGGTGCCCGAGGCGGGGGACGAGTCCCTCGGCAGGGATTTCTCCGCGGCTACAAGGGGAAGGACGAAGGGGAGGACGAGGGTGCGGAGGGGAAGGGACACAAAGAGACACCTTCTTCACCGCCCGGACCCCCCCCCCACCCCCCCCCCCCACCCCCCTCCGTGCCCCGCGTCCCGTCGAGGGGCGATGCGGGACGAGCCGGCCGGGTCCCCGCCTCGCCCCGCCGCCGGCCTCTCCCCCCTACGCTTCCCCGCCGGGAAGGGAGAAGGAGAGGAAGAGGAAGAGGAGGAAGGAGGGAAGGGGGAACAGCCGTACCTTCCGTGCGGGGCAGGTGGGCTCCGGCCGGCGTCAGGGCGTAGGGGTACCACCAGGTCTGGGCCCGTTCCAGGCAGTGGGCGCTCAAGGCGAAGCGCGGTGCCGGGATCTCGAACCGGGGAAAAGCGAGATCGCCCACCTGCGAGAGGGCGAAACCGGCGCCGTCCACCGCCGCCGCCGCCGCCGCTTTGCCCGAGGGGGCGAACAGAGCCCGCGGTTGCTTTGGGCTCGCCTTGGGGGGGCCTCCGTTGAGTAGATTCTTGATGTAGAAAGATTCCTTAGCCGGCGGCGGAGGGGCGTTAGGAGGTTCCTGCCCGGTCTCCGGCATCCTCCGGTACCCGCCGCTGGCCCCGCAGCCCGCGCCCGGAGCGCAGGTAGCGGTTCCCGGCGGTGCGGGGGAGAGGAGCGGCGGGGCGGCGGGGGAGAGCGGCGGAGGGGCCGACCGGGGGCCCCTCGCATGGGGGGGGCGGCAGGGCGGTGCGGGGAGAGAGACGGACACGGGGACCGAGGGGAACCCGCGCAGCCGGAGACACCGGGGAGGGGGTTCTGCTGCGGAGAGCCGGGCTCGTCGCCGCCACCGCCACCGCCGCCGCCGCCGCCGCCGCCGCCGCTGCCGCTGCGTCAACCTGGCGCCGGATGCTAATGATGAAATCAAAATGTCATCCAAGTTAAACGCGGGGAACACGCGGCGATTGGGCACGCACAATGGCAAATGGGATTAGGCGGGGAGGCAGCCGGGAGGAGAAGGCTCCGCGCAGCCCCTGCCCGCAGCCGCCGCGGCCCCGGCTCCCCCCTACCCCCCCCCCCCCTCCCTCCACCGCCACCGCCGCCTCGCCGCCGCCCCCCCCCCCCCCCACCTTCCCCTTCCCCTTCCCCGCCCGCCCCTCGCCGTGCTGCTGTGGCTGGAGGCGAGGAGCGCGCCCGCCCGTTATTGCCTTTAGATAGTGCAATTAGGCAGCTTAAATGAGGACGGGGCTTATTAGCACAAAGGGGAACCCGGCTCTGGCTTGAAGCGACCGCGGGAGGAGGCGAATGGCCACGGATACGCGTCGCTTCTGCCACAAAAAAACCCTCCCCTCGTCCCGCCGCGCCGCCTCCCACCCCCCCCCCCCCCCCCACCCCCCCCTCGCCGGTAACAAAAGCCCCCGAGCCGGGCTACCGGGCTCCGGGGCCGCGCTGGGTCCCGCCCCGGGGCAGAAAGGACTTTGCGGGAGGCTGTGCGGGAGGGCTCCCCTCCCCGGCTCTCCCCACGGATCCCCCCCCCCCTCCGTTTCCCGGGGCGTCGTTCCCGGCCCGGCAGCTCGGGAGCCGTTTTTGGGGGGGGGGGGGGGCGGGGGGCGCTCCGGGCCACGTCGAGCTCGGCGGCGGAGGAGCGGAGGGGACCCACCGGCCGCGGCCCAGCCCGCCGCTGCCGCCCGGGGACCCGGCCCCGCCGCCGGGCACAGCGCGCCCCCTGCCGGGCCGCGCCGCCCCCGCCCGAGCCGGGCCCGGGACGGGCGGAGCCGGGAGGGACCGCGGGAGAGCGGCCCGCCGCCGCCCCGGCGGTGAAATGGCGGGACGGCGGCGGCGGAGGGACCGGGACGGGGCTGGGAGCAGGGGAGGGGACGGGGACGGGGACGGGGGGCGGTGTGACCTCCCGGAGGGTTTGTGGTAGAGGGTGTGGGGCCGCGGGGGGGGGGGGGCCGCTCTGCCGGCGGCTGTTTGGAACTTGGGCAGGGGGGGCTCCCGTGGGGAGGTGAGTCGGGAACCTTGGGGGGGGGGGGGCGAGGGGCAAGGGGGAAGGGGGAAGGGGAAAGGAGAAGAAGAAGGGAAAGGAAAAAGGAAAAAGGAAAAAGGAAAAAGGGAAAGGAAAAAGGAAAAAGGAAAAAGGAAAGAGGAAAGAGGAAAAAGGAAAGGAAAGGAAAGGAAAGGAAAGGAAAGGAAAGGAAAGGAAAGGAAAGGAAAGGAAAGGAAAGGAAAAAGGAAAGGAAAGGAAAAAGGAAAGGAAAGGAAAAAGGAAAGGAAAAAGGAAAGGAAAGGGAAAAAGGAAAGGAAAAAGGAAAGGGAAAAGGAAAGGAAAGGAAAAAGGAAAGGAAAGGAAAGGAAAGGAAAGGAAAGGAAAGGAAAGGAAAGGAAAGGAAAGGGGAAAGGAAAAAGGAAAGGAAAGGAAAGGGGAAAGGAAAAAGGAAAGGAAAGGAAAGGAGAAAAGAAAGGAAAGGAGAAAAGAAAAAATAGGAAAAAGGAAAGGAAAGGAAAAAGGAAAGGAAAGGAGAAAAGAAAGGAAAAAGGAAAGGAAAAAGGAAAGGGGAAAGGAAAGGAAAAAGGAAAGGGAAAAGGAAAGGAAAGGAAAAAGGAAAGGAAAGGAAAGGAAAGGAAAGGAAAGGAAAGGAAAGGGGAAAGGAAAAAGGAAAGGAAAGGAAAGGGGAAAGGAAAAAGGAAAGGAAAGGAAAGGAGAAAAGAAAGGAAAGGAGAAAAGAAAAAATAGGAAAAAGGAAAGGAAAGGAAAAAGGAAAGGAAAGGAGAAAAGAAAGGAAAAAGGAAAGGAAAAAGGAAAGGGGAAAGGAAAGGAAAAAGGAAAGGAAAGGAGGAAAAAGGAAAGGAGGAAGGAAGAAAGAAAGAAAGAGAAAGAAAGAAGAGAGAGAAGAGCCCATACCAGCCTCTCAGTTCTGGCCTGCTTCTAAACATTGGAAATAAGTGGGAGCATGCACTGCAAAAATGTGTCCTGGCATATGCAGAGCTATAGACTCAGAAGTGTGTGCATGTGCACGTGGGCGTGGGCAACATTCTATACATGTAAACGTTCTCATGCCCCAGTCAAATATAACTGAATTCTCTTGCTATTTCCCTTTTAAAGATGCACAACTGGCAATCTGAAATAAGACACCTCTTATCTGACTCAAACTTCTCGCTGTTAATGCTTGTAAGCTATGCCCAGGAGTTCTGCTTCCCCCTGAGCATTTGGGGTTATAAATCTAGGGAAAAATTACATAGACCCAATCATGTAATATTTTTGGCTGCAACAGGCATGATATTTCGTATACCTTCAGTGTACGTGACTTTTTTCAGAGCATCGTCTCTTACGTGACCATTTCTAAACTGTTAGTGTCATTGCGAGGAGCAGTTTAGTTAAACAGGGAGGTGCAGAAATGAAAAATCCGCAAAACCTATCTAGGGGATGGGGTCTCAGCAATTCATAGGAGCTTACAGAAATATTCTGCTCTTGTTAACAACTGTTTCACTTAAAGGCATCGGGCAAAGTAAAGCTCATCGGGAATTTTTCAAAGAAATGTTATTTCAGTAGAAATACTCCTCAACTCTGGGGTAAAATAGATAGAAAAAATGAGAGACAGCAAATAGTTCCTGTACAGAAAATAGCTGGGAGTCACCTAACTCGGGCTCTCGCCTATCATATGAGGACCTGGGCTAAAGCTCTATTTTATCCGTTTGCAGCTCTTACATGAAAAGCCAAGGGTGCAAGGTTCTTACAGAACTGCCTTTCTCCATCTCAGTGAAGATTTTGATTTAGATATGATTCACCAAAATCATCCTGTATTGAAACTCCCACCCTTTTCCATCCATCTTTCACTGCTTTGGTAACTATGAGGTCCTAATCCCCCTGGAGTCTCTCAGGGTAAACAACCACTCATGGCAGAAAGCTGAGCAGGGACAAAAAACCAAAAGCCAGCCTCCGAAGATGTTAAAAGAATTTTCCACTTTGCAATTCTCTATTACAAAAAAAAAAAAAAAAAAAAAAAAAAAGAAAAAAAGCAAGCAATGTTCTAAAAGAGCCATTCTACGCCTCTGTCATTTGTGGCGCATATTTATATATTTTTATGTATTTTATTTGTGCCCTCCCCCAGTATCTGGACACTAAAGACTGGTATTGACCACCCCTCCGTGCCCAGTGGTGATAGAGCTGAGTGGATTTTGCTGCAGTCTTTCTTTATTTCTGCTTCTAGACCCGCACTCGTACCATTCCATTGTAAACAGATAATTATTATTTCATTAGTGTTCCAATTCAGAATTAATTGGCTAATTTACACATGGATCAATTGTATAAATGTGATGTTTGTGATAGGTGCTTGATATGATTTAAAGTAATTGTTTATTTTCAGGTTTTGGCTTGCATTGTATTGCAAAGTGATTTATCTCCTTATTTATCCTGTCTCGGCGCTGCCTCTTCTTTTTCATTATTTTTCTAAAGAGCTACACTCTTGCTAAGCTGAAGCGTGAATCTGTACTGTGTGATTCTGTGGTGCCCTACTTACGTTCGCTCCCCAATGCTCTACCTTACAGCCTGCTGATGTTACGTGCTCACAGAGCACCGTGCTAACCAACAGCCCTGTTTGCCTGGCAGAAGTTACCTGCTGCAGCCCGCAGTCCTTGTATTTCACACAGATTCTTGTACCATCCTTACAGCTGTCATCCCTGAGCGTCTCCCACTGTAACCACGGGAGACAAACATCTGCCACTTGGGGTTCAGCTTCCTCTTTTCCATCCCGAGGGAGTTGAGGAAAGTGCAGGGCTTAGTTGCCTCGCTCCTTTGTTTGTCCGACTGGGAGCACGCCCGGCAGCCCAGCCGAGGGAGGACTGCAGCCAGGACTTGCAGGGCAGAAGCGGTGAGATTTGCACCTGCTTCTGCTCCAACAGAAGGTTTTTGACAGGAGCAGGACCTCCTCCTGCACAGCATGCCATGACTTTGCAGAAGGTGGCACTGGCCAGCCAGGAGTCTCTCCCTAGAAGAGCCCCGTGCTCTCCCGTAGATGTTTGCAGCATTTGGCCTCACAGCAATTGGAGGGAAGCAGTAATCCATCAAGACACTACCTGACTTCATGGCTAACTTTAAACAGTTTCTTCCACAGGCAAGTGCTGAAGTACCTCCTTGCATCAGGGTTTAGACGTTCAGAGGGAGAAGAAAGGAGGGATGAGAACACAGTTAACAGCTTGCCCCACGCAGAAACACTCTTTTTGCAGGCAATCAAAATGAATTCTTCCACCATCGGATTTTAGAGCTGCTGTTGTGCTGTCCAGGCAGCTAAAACCAATTCTGCGAATGCCAAAGATTAACTACTGTGGAGTTTGAGCCACTCTCAATGGCTCTCTCCTTCTTACTGCAAACCGCTACGTACTATCAGGGCCTTTGTGAAATCTGAGTTATTCAGAAACATTGCATTTCTCTGTCATTCTTTCAATTGCTTCTTCTGAAACGCATGACTGGAAACAGAGGTTACCCAGAAAAGGGATGCTACTTTCTCATCAAAAGGAATGCCTCTTGCAGGGTGCATTTGATAAGGACGTTTTATTCAAGACTAGAAAAACGACAAGTGAGTTATGCTTCGCAGCCTATCTCAGGTTTCACTTGGTTGAGTGTACCAGGGTGTATGTGATGTGTGTGGGTTGAGAGGTATTTTGGAACAGTTAAAGTTGTTCCCTTAGCATGCCTTACAATGGTATTTTTGTACCTTTAAATGGAAGGCTTTGTAAGTCTCTGTTTCCGGTGGCTTCCTGGCAAGCTGAGAGTCTCTCCTGACAAATAACCTTATAGCACTGCAAGAAAGCAGGTTGTTTAATTTATGAGACTTTTATTTCTGAGGCTCATCACAGTCCTGTGTCTGACTCACAAAGATATCCTTTTCACAGGAAAGAGGAAAAATTTCTAGGTTGTGATGTTTTTGTGAAACAAGTACTGTTGCAAATTCCATGTCGTTTGGAATAAATCCAGGGGGGCAAATGATGTGATCGAAGTACAGTCTTCATCTCATACAGCACTACATACCCGCTCTACATAACGTGATATGATGCTCTGGAGTCACCACAAACTCATACAACATATCCTTTGCTCTTGTCATCGTGACCTGCCCACCTGTCTAATTTCTAGAAAGTACAATCATCTTTGTGTTGATATTAGTCACGTGTGCACAATTTATCACTTTCACACGGGAACTCTCAGAATAGAGGTCAGCTAAATATACTGGAGGAAATCTCTTGTGAAAAGTAGCATTGGAGGATTTCAAGGCAGAACACGTGCTGTTCTTTAAGATCTCATCCAAACTTAAGCTTTACTGGAACTCATCTTACCTGTTTCAAAATACGAGAGGACAGAAACACCCAGAGAACAATGGATAGATGGTAGCTTTACAGCTTCTAAATCTGAAGATTGGTGCTTATATACCTAGTTGTAAACTCCGAGGTATCACACAGAATGTAACAACAACAACAAAAAAAATTCAAAATGAACTGTGTAAACATCAGCACCGGTGAAATCCTAATTAAGCAGATCTCTTTGTGGCCATTAATAGCTTATTTATGATAATCCATGAGTGTCCTGGAACCACACCTGAAAAGTGCTGAGTATTTTCAGCTCCTCCTGAAATAAAAAACTGCTGCAAAGCTGTATGGTGAATGTTTTACTGGCTGGGCTAGAAAAGAGGTGTATAATCCACACTCAGCCTTCAGACCTCAGAACCAAATTATCCATTTGCAGAGAGCCAACAGAGAGCAGAGTAGATCCAATGTTTGTGTGCACAGCAGCTAGACAATGTGCAGTTTTAGGAGTTCTTAAATAATCATTGATTTCAAAAGTGTTACAGCCCATTGACTCAAAAATCAGCTGCTTATAAAGACTCGCGTGTTCATATCAGAGATCCTTGGCAATTGTACAAGTGTTATGCTGAACATACGTACTGAACGTGAGCTGTATTTTGTATTTCATTAAAAGATCCTGAGATCACTTTAATTTCCCTAAGAACCTTTATTATAAATGACATGACAATCTGAACCAGCTTGTTCTGAGTCAGCAGATCCCCAAAATAGTTTGTGGTTTTGCAAAATAAATGAATGATGGGGCCATTTTGTGCTTCCACAAGATCTGCTTTGTCAAGACCTCGGTGTGCTTTGCCCTTATTAATGACCCTGTCTCGCCTGCCAGTCCTCAGGGAAGGCTACTCCTCAGGCAAGCTCCATGTTTCAGGAATCCCAAGAAACCCAAGTGATATGCACACCACAGGAGGGTCCTTCTACCTCTTTTGGCTGGGGTATCGACACAACATCTTGTCTTCGGATATGCAGGCAGCTCAGGTACTCACATCGCTCCCATGGTGCACAGACCCTGTTCTGCCAGTCCTGCAAAACAGAACAGAGAAAAGGTTTCTGGGCTTCTTCACACGTAACATTTCTGTACATTCCAGGGAAAACCTAATTCCAGATAACAAAGCTTCTTATTTCCACTCTATATTATTATAAGTGCTCAAACCCACATTATAAAGACAAAGCATCAGAGGCCAAGGAATGACTGCTCTGGGGCAAGAGTTCTTTCTTGCAAATTCCAGATCAACCTTCTTTGAGTCACAGCTTTACAGTTACATAGCAAGCATTGCTTCTTTTTTTACATGGTTGAAAAATTAGAAATTTGTTAGAAAGGCAAGCATTATGCAGAAAATATTTTTAATGTATTTTAGTTCAACATTAGCAATACATATCAGAAATTCGTCACTAATAAACTTGATTAAAGCAATGCTGGTGGAGAGCAGTAGAAGGACTACATGTGCTGTTGTGCAAAGCTTCCAATGCTCAGCTTCATCAGCATCGTGGCCATCATAGGTACACCACTGTTCTCTGCATAACAGGAGATTGTCTTTGACATTAAGCCACAGAGATGTGACCAATTCAGCCTTGCAGTCCAGAATGGTGGCTTGAAACCCCGTCCTCATACAGAGATATGAGAAGCAACCACGAAGTGCTAACAAAGCTAGCTAGGAACCTAGGATGACTTTTTCACCTTATTTTACATCAGGTAGATTTTTGGCTTTTCATTAAGGATCCATAAATAATACCAGAAAAAAACCCCCACAATGAAAGGGTACTGTGTAAAATTGAACATCTTGTTCAAGGTGGCAGACAGGGCAAATAATAATAATAATAATAATAATAATAATATTATGTATGACAGAAAGTGGAACAATTTCATCTAGGCATATGCATTAACTGTAATACATTTATATACTGTTGAGTACGTACGGAGCAATAGAATTGACAAAATAATAATCCTAACATATTAAGCAAACACTAGCTGTTTCTCTTCAGCAGCCTGATGTGTATTCTTTCCATCCACGTGATGGAAAGAACACATGACCATGTGTTGTCATTCCCAGAGTATGAGAACTAAGTTACTTGTGTAATGCTGTTATAACTCCCACCCCCCACCCCCCAAAAACAAACCAAAACACTTTTAATATATTTCCATTTTCTCTAGATCACTGTTGCATCAAATATTGCAGCCAGGAAAATTGTATCCAGTACACATCACGCTGCTGTGAGAAGTTTGTTATGTATTGCTGTGCTTGAGAGCTGCAATGGGGTGAAGAATAGAGGATAGGCTAAAAGACTCCAGGGCAAACGTGCAGCTGATACCTCTGCTTTTTGTTTGTTTGTTTGTTTGTTTACTGGCAGCAAGGGTTGGTATGAATGAGAGGACAAGGCACTGTCTCTCTAGTTAGAGATTCTGATTTTACACTGTTCCAGAGACTATGCTTGTAAAAAAGCACTGAAGCCGATCAGGGATTGCAGAACACTGATCAGAATTTCCAGATGTCCTTGATAATGCCCTTCACCTTCATAATCAAGCTCTGAAATGATAATATATTGATCGGGATGTTTTGCAGCAGTATGACACACGGAGGATTATTGATAAGCAGCTCTGAAATTTTCAGGTGACAAACAAGGGAGGCGATTAAAACGGGAACGCAAACCCGCCACGATAACCTTCGCCTAGGGAAACTCGGGCTACGTATGATATTCCTACCAAAAGCTTTTCCCTTTTGTCTGGGAACAGATTTCCACCTTAATTTGCGGAGAATTATCGCTATTACCATTATCCTAATAGTACCGAGACAAATACGACCACGAAGAGGTGTACCACCATACCCTTCCCCACGCCTGCCGCTCGCCCCCGCCGCCCCCTGCGGCGCGGTTCCCCTTCAGCACCACGGTCAGCGCCGGGGAGGCGCGGAGCCCTGCGCGTCCGCGAACCGCCGCGTCCGCGCACCGTTCCGCGCCTCCCGGAGCATCTTCTGGCAGGCTTAGGGCCGGTGGGTCCCATCCTGGACCCCCCCCCCCCCCTGCGCTCCGGGCATCCCTGGAGGACAGCGCTAGGAGCAGGCTGCGGGGCAGGAGCTCGTACCTGCGAGCGCGGGTGTGCGCGAGAGACAAAGCGGGGGCTGAATTGCTGCGGTTCGAGGGGCAAGAAGAAGAATTGGAGACCTACTGCCGTTGTAAAAGGTCCCGAACAACAAAATAATTAACTGCCTATAAATCCTGAGATTACAAGCTAAAGCCGGGACCCTTTGTCGACTGTGCCCTGAGCCTTCACGGGCAAATTGAAGCGAATTACATCTTGGTTTATTTTAATATCAAAGCATTTTATAAGAAGACATGGAAATCGTTTCCCTTTCCAATAGTGTTGGCGCGTTGCCCTGTTTATTCTCCAGCTGGTATTTTTTGTACTTCTTAGAGATATATCAAAGTTTATGCAGTACGTGTAACTTGGAGGAGATGGAGAAGACATTGACAATATTAATTGTTTCATAAATAGCATCAGATAGGATATGCTTTTTATATCCTTGGTTTAAACCTTGTTATTGAAAAACCAATACCCTGCCATTTGTTTATACTTTCTTGGCATACAAGGCAGATATATTAGAGTGAATGAAGCTAATAAAAGGCTACAGGGAGCATTTTCCACACTCGACTTCTAGCCATGGCCTCTTTTTCAAAAGAAAACTGTCTTTTATTTTGGAACATTATAACCATTTCATCCATCTGTAAAAACGTATGAAGAACCAGAAATTACAAAGGACCAAATAGAAAGGACCCTTTGTTTTTAGGTAAGCACTCCTTCACACAAGCAATTCCACTGACTCCACAGACCTGCTTACGCAAGTAACTGCTGATGCAGAGGGATGACGGGCTCCACCAGCCAACCCAGCGGTGTGCGGGTCTCTGAGGCAAAGCTGCCTCAGAGACGAAGGCTCAGCATGAAAAACACCTCTTTCCTGCAGTGGTCTTATTTGGATCCAAAAAGTAAGTTGCAGAGCAAGGGGTCCTGAGCATGGCAAGAGGAGCTGCAACCTCTCCCAAAGGCAGCGCATGACTGATAGTTTCAGTCAAGGAAAAGGCTCTTCAAATTAATTACTGGAGATCTTGCAGAAGTTTTTAATCCAAGCAATGGTAAAAGAAATTCCTGAGAAATCTGTGTACATTGCAAGCATTCTACTCCTTGCAGTCCTTTTATTCAGCATTTCAGTCCCTGCAGGAGGGAACAAGGAGGTAGGTTATGTTGGGTTTAGCTCCGCTTTCATTTTAAAAAATATTTTTATCATGTTTTACGCAGTGTCACCTGCAAAAGAAATACAATGCTTGCACATCTTTTAAACAAGAGTTTCAATGCTATCGTGTTCTGCTAAATTAATGTTATAGTGTTAGAAAGATATATAGCGTAGCAGAAACTGAGGACTGGAATATAGAAACTCAAGCGAAGAAAGAAGGAAGAAAATGAGATCTCACCATTCAATATTCCTGGAAATTTCATAGAAATTTGTGAAAATATGCTAAGCATATTTTTTCATAGCATGAAATGGCTCCACTGCAGTCTTGAGTCACTGCTGCAGGACACCAAGAGCAACAGTAATCCTTAAAACATGTGCCATAGGGGCTCCCTGGGTTTTACCTTGATCTGTGCACAATGAATGTGAAGCCTGATGTCCTGGTTTTCAAAGCACCTCTGCATGGATCATCTCCTATAACTTCAGGAACTTCCTGTGCAGAGACAAAGGTCTGGTCCTGCGGTAAAGGCATAAAATTCATTACTAGAGGGAACACCAAGGCATGGTCCTTTCTTTATTTCATTTTAGCTCCAGAGTGCAGGAGGCTTTTGCTCAGCAGCTGTATTTATTCCATACCTATTTGTTGCTCGAACTACAGTAAATCAGAGTATCTGACTTCTTTAGCATCTCTCAGGCCCAGAAGGTTTTTAAGGACATGTTGCAGAAAAGTAGAAACTAGCTGAAGAACACAGAAGAAGAAAAGCTATAGCCAGGGGCACTGGTGGAGGCCAGCAGAGCCAAGCAGAGCCCAGACTTTTTATTTGCCTCCCAGGCAGAGTCTCTACACATCCAGACTTCAGAGGTACCTGGAGCAGACTGTCAGTCCCTGCATGCATGAAGAAAGCAGTAAGAATAAACGTTGGCTGGAAGGTGCTTTCACGCATTGCCAACTGCTTATTGTAGTTTAGCCTCATGATACATGTAGTAGTTGTACTTGGGACAAGATGTAAAACACCTCCTTGATTTCAGGGTCTGGAGTAGATGTCCTCCACCCTAAATCTTCCTGTGACCAGCAGGAACTGGTCAGATGGAGGGAAGAGCATTTGGGCCACCCAAGAAACAGTACATTTTAAAGAGCCGTGCTTCACTGGAATTTCAGTCCCAGGAGTGCCACAAGAAGCAACGCTCAAAGCACGGCCTTTTCCAGTTGCTCTGGAAGGCCTAGACAGAAAACGAGGGAGAATTTTTCTTCATCAGTGCAAAAGCAAATGTGATAACCGGCAGTCTCCACGTAAGAGTATTTCTCTTAGTCATGTTAATCTCGCCATTAGACTCTCATTTCTAGCTCCAGAGTTAAGAGAACAAAGTGCATGCCATCCGTGGTAGCAAGGCTGACACAGCAATATGCTTTTGCCACTCCCAACGTCCGTTGAGCTAATCTGAAACACCACAACCACATCCCATTTCCAGCAATGCACGTGTTTGCCTTTCTCCTCAACCTGCCAATTCTAATGAATCGCAATTAAATAAAAGCCTTCCTCATGCTCCGGGTCTCCCTACCCATCCTCCCTCTGAGGCTACGACTTTAATTTCACCCTATCACATTCTCACGGCAGCAGACTGTTATGGCAGGCAGCAGGATTATGACTCATCAAGTACTGTGGGAAGCAATGATGATCCAAAAAGCAAACGGAGGTGGGCAGTGAAGGAGAAATCACTTATGCAAATAGAAATATTTTCAATAATGATCGACAGCATGAGAAAGAATATAGGAAAAATTACATTAGGCAGAGGAGCTTCATTTTTAAAATGTTCCCTAAGTGCTAGAAATCTTCCCATCTTCATTTTTCCCTTTAAACTCAGTCATTTGTACAGCCTATTAACCTTTAACTTTATGACTATCCTAACGTGAAATACTGGCAGCATTTAAGTCTGAGAATACTAGAGACCTACCTTCCTGGTTGGCAACAGAGGTGAAGCACTTTCTTTTAAATCAGTCATTTTTAATATCAGTCATATACACACAGCATCAGAGACACTATTTTTAGATTCACGTGCTGGCATTACTTATAAGAGATGCCGTACAGACTCCAGTTATCTTTCCTCAGAGGTCTTCAAGTTTCCTTCTTGTCTGTCCTCTCCCGGTTCGTCACCCTAATTGTAGGCTTCAATTCTCAAAATTACTCAAAAGACCAAATCAAATTAAATCACTTCCTTCAAACTCCCTCTTTCCTGTTCTTAAAAAGACAATGTAAAATTAATTATTTGTGTTTACAATAGCTGCTGGGGAGTCGAGCCGAGGCTGGGACTTCATTTTCTGAAGCACTAAACTACTGTTACTCCGGCCATTTCTGCCCTGAAGACCTGGCAGTCTGGATGGGGCAGGGAAAGGGAGGGTGATTAAGTGACTTCCAAAAGGTGGTAAAGACGAAGTGGCTCATCTGGATGGTGTGTGCTGGGGCCGTATCGATTACACCTGGCCGTATCGATTACACCTGCGGCAGGGGACGTAAGCGGTTTAACGCGGAGCTTGTGTGGTTTTAATTGTTATCATTATTTCAAACCATAAGAGTGACAAGGGCTGCTCAGACCTGAGGACAGGAACTTCTGTTGTTTATATCTAAATCTCAGCAATTAAATAGCAGCTAGGGATGACAGGGGATGATCTTTTGGGAAGCTCCCCAATGGCTGCCCCTCTGTCAGTGAGCGCCTTCCTCCAGGGCTCGACGTGGCCCTACCATGGGGCATCATTGTGGCCTGGGAGAGCTTCCAAAAAGAGGTCTTGGTTGGAAAGAATAGCCAAAGACATTACACCGATAGCTGAGAAAACTTTGGCTCAGAGCTGAACCGGCAGAATTTATTTACACAAAGTCTTCCCCTTTTCCCTTGCTCTTTCACACTCAGCAAACCTCCAAAACTCTCAGCGGGGAGTCCTGAAGCAACACTTAAAAGAGAGTTTGCCCTACAAGAGCCCATGCCTCTCTCCTTGATCAGAAAATATCCAGCCCCAAGGAGCGAAATGGGGACTGTGGTGGCCCCAGCTGCCTGGCCCTGCTCTGCCGGCTGGCTCGGGTGCAGGAGGAAGCCCACGGCTGCACCAACGTCCCTGCCAGCTCCTACGTACAGTGCTCCCTTCTTGAGTGAAGGACATCGGCAAGGGACTTGGAGCAGTGCTAGTGCTGGCGTATTTCAGCTGCACCAAAGGTTTGGACCTGGAGGTTTTACTCTGATGCAAACTCTTTTCTAAGCTTTCACTCCTAAGAAGAGATACCTAGAAAAATGGATCTCTTAGGGGGTCTTCTGCTCTCAAGACTGTTCTCCTGAAACTGAAAAAGGTCTGGCTTCTTCCCCTCTTACACTGAAACTGAAGGCTGGCTTTTGGGTAGAAGTGATCAACCACCTGCCCAGGCTGAGCAGGGGCTTCGGCAGGCTTTTTGGCCATGGATCAAATTCAACCAAGGAAAGTAAATACATGGGACATTTAAGGGTTTGAGCAAGGTCAAAGGAGGAAATGCCGAGTTAAGCTTGCTCTTGCATCCTACGTGTACCCTGTCTTACACAGTACTTCAGCCTGTTCTTTCTACTTATATGAATGGATTTATAAGGCAGGAGAGGAAGCAGACAGCGTTTATGTTGGTGTCTACAGATATGTCTAGATTTTGCAACAGACTCCGTCCAAGGCATCTATGAAATGGAGCCCGGCATGCCGCACTGGCAGGCTGCACAGCGCAGGGATTTCCCCGGGTGACGGCTCGTGTCCCCGCAGGGACAGCTGGTACCTGCCACTGCACATGCACGGCTCTGCTCTCAGGACCCATGCCACCTCCTGCTCTGAGGCGACCTGAGGAAGGTCCCCAAAACTTCCGTGGGATTTAGCCATCTCATCATGGAGCTGCTTTTCTAAACTCCAGCTGGGTTTAGAAACACGTTTAATTTAGGCGCGCTCTTGGGCCCTATTGATTTTAATGTAACAATCATATGTTTAAAACTTAGCATGTGTTTAATTGCTCCGGTGAATAACAGCAGACTGACGCTGGTGCTTACATGCCTTGCTGACCCGGTGCCTGGGAGAGCAATGCTGCATCAGCCCCGCGGCAAGAGAATCAAGGGAACGGCATTTGTCTCAAACCTGAAATCAGATGATCTCAAATTCTTGGTTTTTATTTTGGAAGTAGATGCAGTTTCCTAAAAGGAAGGGAAGTACAAATGACTTTGGAAGGGAAAGTATGTAAAGCGTCTTGTTCGTTTAGCTCCTACTCTCAGTTATTTCATTTTTGGCATTTACCTAAAGTTTTCATCTTTCCAAGTCTTGTTTTATGGTTAGTATAAGGCCAGCCTGAAAGATAATATATTGTGACTGTTATATTATTTATTTCAAAGCCAAGTTATTGATTATTGCACGCTGAAAATGACAAATGGCATCTAAGAAAGGCACGGTCAGCGAGTTCTATTAAAGAAATGATAGTATTGCTCATGGATTGTTAAAAGGTTCAGTTTAGGTACTTTATAGGTTTATATCCATCACTATTTAATGACCAAATGATGAAAAATATGAGTCACGGGAACAATTTCTTTCTGTTGCAGTTTTACGTTTAAGCAGTTAGCAAAATAAGAGAATTTTTTGTGCTAAGGGTTTATGCACCCAGACCTTGTAGCACATAATCTAGTAATAAGCTTGATTATTTTAAAGGCAATGATTTAATACAGGTAACTATTGCGCACCTGGAGCACACTGGAGTGGATCGAACCCTTCCTCTGCAGTGCTGGTACATACGTGCTGGTGGTGGGACGTAGGCAGGTGGGGTGTGTGGGGGTCCATCGCGTTACGCACCCCACCAAGGCACCCCACCTGGTGCTGGGCACCCCAAGGAGCCCCACTGACTCCCGGGAGCTGCACGTCGGGGCCAAAGCACGTGGAAATGCCTATTTCCCCGGTGAGCCTCTGAGAGCACGTTCCCACCGGGTAGGGCAGATGAGTATGAGGACGGGTTCACCCTGGAAGAGCAAATAAGACATTAGCGAGTGGGAAGCCATCCTGGGGCAGTCCTTGTGTCCCTGGCTCCCTTTTCTGCAGAAGCCAGAGTGGGATTTGGCCTATTTTCCCCATATTTAACCCCACAAGCACAAGCTGGAAGCCCAGCAAGCATTTTTTTTTTTATTTGTCACAGGTATAAAAGGCTCTCTTTTCACTCTTATTCTCTTAGTGCCATCTGTTCGAAACACTTTCAAAATGACGGCAATTAGAGATAAGAGCTAATAACGCTCCAACCTGCATGCTGAGAAATGCCATTTAATCACTGTTGGCTTGGCTGGCAAATAAGGAGCAGCATCCGACTGGACAAGGGTGATAAAGCTCCCATGCCGGCTCAAATGAAGAGCCCAGCTGCAGTGTTTGCCACCGTGAATTGTAGCTGCAAGACCTGGAATCTGGCCTAAAGAGCTGATATAAATCCAGCAAAATAAATCTTTCGCTACTGCCTGTGGTTTCACGCTGCCTTAACTCAACTCTTTTACCTAATCTCTGACCTTCCTTTGTAATTTTTCATATTTCCCAGGTAAAACTCAGGGTGCTCATTAGTGGGAGGCTGAGCCAAGAGCACCGGGGAGTTCACGCCTTCTCCTGAGGGAGATAAACTGGGCTGTGCCAGGCCGTGCTGGTGGGAAACCTCTGGCAAGCCTGGCAATGCTCTGCACTTAATTTCACAGCGGTAGGAGCCTCACTCTATTTTCTTCTCGTGCATCCTGTGGCAAAAATGAACGCTGTGAAATCGCACCCAGAAAGCACGAAGATGTTCTCCCACCGGCAGCTGCGGGGAAGCTTCCCGGCCCCGGAGCAGCTGCAGCACGGGGCTGGGGCGAGCGGCCACGCTCCCCAGCAGGGAAGGATCCAAGCGCAACGGCTTGTCCCAAAATGACCATTTGGGTGTACATCAAAAGATGTCAACAACCGATGGGGAAGGGGTTTTTTAATTCCAGAACAAATCTCCCCCTCAGCTGACAGTCTTACCTACCAGGTTTAATCTTAAAGCAGATATTTTGTGTTCAACTGGCAAACTTTTCAAAACCAGGAGTTAATAACGGAAGCGGTGAC